>NC_136891.1:2319200-2339200 GCF_949152265.1 Phoxinus phoxinus | reverse complement strand
GGTGAGGATGCAGCGATTGCAGAGAAATCTGTGCGCGCTCGCGACTCTCTGACGCGCTGTTGAGGGGGAATGTGATCTGTGCACACAAACACACACATCAATTAGCTTCTGTACAAAAAATGCCTTTGAAATCAGCATTGGAGTTCACATCTGTAGATTTGAACTCATTATGTTAGCTTGTGAAAGCCAACTGAACGGCTATTTAAACTTCTCCTTCTTCTTCTGAGACTAACAGTTCTTACTCTAAATGTCCATTCACACCAAGAACGATAATTATAAACATAACTATCATGGAGGGGGTCAAAACGTATAGAGTATTTAAGCTGTCTATCACTAACAAAGCTTAACAGCTAGCCTAGGACAACATGTTAAAACATGCTAGCCATGTGTTAAAACTGTTAATTCATGCTAGCAATATACTAAAACATGTTAGAGTTGTGCTAATTCATGTTAGAAACATGCTAGCAACATGTTAGAAACATGCTAGCAACATGTTAAATCATGCTAGCAAAATAACATGTTAGTAATGTACCAATTCATGTAAGAAAAATGCTAGCAATTTGTTCATTCATGCTAGAAACATGCTAGGCAATGTGTTAATTTATGCTAACAGTGTGCCAAATCATGCTAGGAACATGTTAGCAAAATGCCAAGATTTGCTTATAAAGTGTTAAATCAAGTTAGTTGAACGAACACGTCACAATATTCCTCATTATAATAATTAATATGCAGAATAAAGGGGCGGGGCCTGGTTGAGTTAGTTAGTAGTGTGTTAAACTGGCGGTTATGGTAAGGGGCGGGACATTTCCCAAACACACTCGAAGCGCTCGACCAATCACAGCACACTGATCCAGCCGACCAATCAGAGCACAGTGTGCTTTTCAGAAGGAGGGGCTTCATAGACACTGATATTGGACGCACTCACCTTCCCACGGGAGAAGACCTCCAAGCGTAGACTGGCTACATGAGCGGGAGTGATGGATTGAACGGTCTTGTCCAGTCCTAGAGGAAAGCAGTTCAGTGCGACGCCTGCTTTAGGAGCCGGTTCTTCTGACAGACACACCAGATCCATCAGCGGATGAGCTGCGGAACAGAGACTCAGGTGAACTCGATTCAGGCAAATGTGGAGCTGGTTAAACCGGCAGCTAACGTAACAATCTAATCAGATGAGTAATAGCTTTGGAAAATCAGTTCAAATTAATAAGATTCCAGTCATTTATTCACACACACACAAAAGTTTGGGATTGGTAAGATTTTTAATGTTTTAAAAGAAGTCTCTTCTGCTCAAGGCTGCATTCATTTGATTCAAAACAAAAAATCTGTAATTGTGAAATATTATTACAATATAAAACGTGTTTTCTATGGGAATATATGTTCAAATGTATTTTATTTCTGCAATTAAAGCTGAATTTTCAGCATCATTACTCCAGTCGAGAAAGTAGAATAGAAAGTTATATTATATTTATTTGAAATAGGGTCTTTTGTAAGTTATAAAATGTCTTTACTGTCACTTTTGATCAATTTAATGCAATCCTTAATGCATTCTTACTGACCCCGAACTTTTGAACGGTAGTGTTTATTTTTATAAAAGCTTTTCTATTTAAGATAAATGCTGATCTTTTGAACTTTCTATTCATCAAAATATCCTGAAAAAACTATTTTTAACACTGATAATAATCAGAAATGTTTCTTGAGCATCAAATCATATATATATATATATATATATATATATATATATATAAGCACAACAGAAAAATACTGACCGTCTGTGTCCAGAAGCCTATAGACAGACTTCCGTCCTGGCAATGTGCTTTTCTCTAGATCTTCACTGAACTTCATTCTGGGACGACCTCTGACCTCTATCAGCTGAAAAACCACAGGGTGAGTAATAAAGCCGTGAACGTGTGTTAATAAAGCACTTTGTGTCAAGTCAGCTTTATTTATACAGCGCTTTTTTACAAAACAGATTCAAAGCAGCTTTACAGAGATAACAGGAAAATAATGCAACAAAGTTTGTTTCCAGAAGAAAATAGCGTCACAGTCCGGCTTAAGTAAGCTCAGTGATGTTTCATTTTTGTTGTAAAGTATTAAAAAAGTTAATAATTGAACGGTATACAGTTAGTATATATATATATTTACAGGTGAAACTGGAAAAATTTGAATATGGTGCAAAAAAGTTCATTTATAACTAATATATTATATAGACTTATTACATGCAAAGTGAGATATTTCAAGCCTTTATTAGTTATAATTGTGATGATTATGGCTTACAGCTTATGACAACCCCAAATTCAAAATTAGAATATTGTGAAAAGGTTTTCATGTATGTTTCATAATCATCAAAATTATAACAAATAAAGGCTTGAAATATCTCACTTTGCATGTAATGAGTCTATATAATATATTAGTTTCACCTTTTAAGTTGACTTACCGAAATAAATGAACTTTTGCGCCATATTCTAATTTTTCCAGTTTCATCTGTATATTTATATATATACACATATAGCCGCTCTGGAGAAAACTGTGATGTCACCGTCCAGCTCAGTTCAGTTCTCATATAATGGTGTCAATGCAGGCAGATCAATAATATTGTTGAATATTACATTAAATGTCCCGAACTAGGCAAGCCAAAGGCGGAAAAGGCGACAGGAACTAAAACTCTATCAGGTGACAGACAGAATGGAGGAAAAAAAAAAAAACTTGTGTGAGTTTTGCTACAGCTTTTGGTACCTTATAAACACACCCCAGAGAAGGCTGACGTGTGCATGTGACCAGATGAGTCCCGACACCGACCACATCGATCTCATTGTCCTGGCAGACAGACAGACAGACAGACAGACAGGTAATGAACGTCTTCACTGCACATGAACGTTGCCGTCTTTATGAAAAGCTCTTACCTTCTTGTTGAGTTCAGAGAGACTCTGTTCAGAAATACTGTTTGTGCCGACGATGAGGAGAGACTCAAACTGAGGAACTGAGAAGCTACACACAGAAACTTCAAGTTATTTAAGTATCTCAGCTTTTAATGTTGTTTATGTGTCTATGTGGTGTTTTTAATCTGCTTTAACACACACATGTGTAAATTCATAAGTGGACAGCATTGCTGAGTATTTTCTGCTTAAAACTGCAGTGAACCAAAGACAGTCTCAAAAACACGGTTTGAAATCGCTGGTGTTTCTGACGTCACACACTACCTTGTAACCAATCAGATCAACGTGTGATCGTTTGAAGTTTAACTTTTAAATGTATAACTATACATGAATATGAGGAGTCTCCGCATGAAAGACCTGCGACTGCAGATCAACGTGCTGCGGAAATAAAATAAAATGAGGATTTTATCTTTGACAAGATGATTGACAGGCCAGATTGACAGAGCAACCGTTAGAGACGCAATTGTATGACGTGATAGTAAGTCCCAAAGCTTGTCTACTCTTCTGCTACACACTCAAAACTGCACTTTTTCTTCACAAAAAGAGTACATACTTTTAGGGCGTAGTAAAAGTAAGCGAATTGACCCTTTGCAGGGAGTTTGATTGACAGGCGATCTGACCAATCATAATCCGCCATTCGCCGAATCTGCCATTTTTGTCCGACAAAGCAGTAAGGAGAGTTAGCAGATTAACATGGGAGGATTTGAGCTTGAGAAGTGGAGTGTACTGACGTCTTTCCGCGGTTAAAACAACATTCCTTCTGATGTTCATTCATGTTTATTTGATGCTATAAATGAACTAGAAGGAATAGATGATCGGTTCACGAGCGGCTTTAACTGAGCGATCTGTCAGACACATTAAAGAGGTATTTATTGTTTAAATTTCTTTAATAAATGACCAAATTTGAAAGTTGAGACTGTTTCATATCAAAAGTAAGCTGGTCTGTTCTGTCAGTGTGTTGTCAGTGTCCTCTCTGCTCAGCAATGTGTTTGAGAACATGGTGTGTGTGTGTGTGAGAGAGGCGTGGCTTGTCTGACATAGCAACAGTAACTATAGGGGGCGGGTATAAAAAAAAAAAAAAAAAGGAAGAGTCTCACTGTTTGCTGCATTCTTTGAAGACTCGGCGCACTTCCAGCGACTGCCTGCAGAGGTCGCCACTGTCCAGCCTGACGCCCAGGGGCCGATACTGAAGCTCATCCAGACCCAACGCCACAGAACAGAAACACAGCAGACCACTACTGCACACACACACACACACGCGTCATCTACAGCCAGATAAAACATCACCACACACAATCATCCCGTGCTTTTGGGAATGTCTCACCGGCTGACACTGTAGCTGTCGATCACAGGAAGGAAGTTTTGAGGATACGCGATGGCGTAAGAGAGGAAGGCCGCCAGTTCGCCCTCTCGAATGAGGTTCGGTTTTGAGCCCAAAAGCTGGCAGACGCGCCCCAGCCAACCCTTCACCAGACAGATGAAGTCAATCGGGCCGGCGCCACCGCAGGGAACCAGAGTCTGACGCCACACATGTAGAACATATAAGCGTTCAATACTTTTATTCAGCAAGGACGCATTAAATCAATCAAAATACCGATACTAAAGACATGCATCAATGTATCACTTTTTTTTTTTTTTTTAAAGCAGTTCTTTTGAACTTTCTATTCATCAGAGAATCCTGAGAAATAAAATGTATCACAGTTTCCACAAAAATATGACCGTTTTCAGCATTGATAATAATCATAAATGTTTCTTGAGCATCAGATCATCATATTATACTGATTTCTGAAGGATCATGTGACACTGAAGACTGGAGTAATGATGCTGAAAATTCAGATTTGATCACAGGAATAAATTACATACATTCACGTAAAAAACTGTTATTTTAAATTGTAATAATATTTTAAAAAATTTACTGTATTTTTGATCAAATAAATGCAGCCTTTTTGACCAGAAGAGAAACAAAACAAAACTTCCGACCCCAAGCGTTTGAACGGTAGTGTATATGCATAAAGAAATATGAAGTACCTGCATATTGATCAGAAACACTGAAATGTTGAACCCACCTGTGGCCACACCTCCTCCAGGGAGGAAAAGGAAGTGACATAAGAGTGTGCCATGGTTCCCGCCACAGGAATGCCAAACTGACGCCCGGCGAGAGCATTACTTGTCAAATCAAAACCTGGAAAATCAAACAGAAACAGCAACAGCAGTTCAGATGATGTTGAAGACCGTAAAATATCATACAAATACTGCAATGGCTCCAGAGTGATTGATTCACTTCTGGATATTGTTGTAAATGTTGGTTCTTGGCTGGAAACGTGTGTTTTTGTGGTAACACTTTACAATAAGGTTCATTGGTTAACATTCTTCTTCTAAAGCATTTATTCATTTTAGTAACTTAATATTAATTTCAACATTTACTAATACGTTATTAAAATCAAAGGTGTTTGTTAACATTATAATGCACTGAGAACCAACATGAACAAACAATAAACAGCTGATTTTTTATTAACTAACATTAACGAAGATTAATAAATACGGTAACAAATGTATTGCTCATTGTTAGTTAATACATTAACTAATTAACCTTATTGTAAACTAGACATGCAACATTACAATTTTCTAGGCCGATTCTGATTTCCGAGTTTGGGCTGCCGATACCGATGACATTTTTTCTAACCACTTTACAGCACACAAATATTTATTTGCTATATTTCATTTTATTTTATAAAACACCAAATACTTTTACCCAAACTGAATAATAAAAACAAGTTTAAATGGGTCCATTTTCTATAAATATTTTTGAGTCTTATTTTTCTTTTCTGACACAGCTACTCCAGTTCTTGTTAAAACACACTAGTCATGCAAATTCTGTGCATTTTGGGCACTTTTTGTCTGAAATCTGATTTATTTTGTCCGTGAGCGTGAGCAGCGCAGCAGCAATAGACTCGGCGCCTAATTCACTGCTGCTCACGCGACGCTCCTGCTCGCGGTGTGAACGCACTCATTGATTAACATTCACGGCGGAAAAAATACGCGGCCGTGAATGTGAAAAAAGTAAAACGGCTGTGATTCACAAGGTTTCCTACATGTGCGTTCCGTGTGCACGTGTGATGCTGATGCGCTATGTTAATCATGCGGTGCCCGAGTGCATTTGACCGGCATAAAATCGGCATCTGTCAGACTGACTTAAAACAGTCTGACAATCGGTGCATCTATGAAGTGTTACCGTTTTTGCCCCACTTACCACCGATGTAAGAGTATCGGGAGGCGGTCAGGCCCCCGTCGGGCCCCTGAGCTCTTCTGAGTCCCATCTCCATTAGTCTCCGTCGGGGACCTGCAGCCAAACGGAAACGAGCAGCATTGCTACACACCAGACTGAGAGGAGAGAGAGTGTAGAAGCACACACTCGTTACGCGGTCAGGAGACTCGTCACATAGATTACACTTTACACACATAGAGCAACTTAAAAAATAAAAAATCCCATTTTTTAGAGTGAGAACTCTTTTTCACAAATTGTGTGATATAGATAGATAGACAGACAGATAGACAGACAGATAGAACAACAATATATAGATAGAACAACAATATATAGATAGACAGATCAACAACAGATAGATAGACAGATAGATAGATCAACAACAGATAGATAGAACAACAATATATAGATAGATAGATCAACAACAGATAGATAGAACAACAATATATAGATAGATAGATCAACAACAGATAGATAGAACAACAATATATAGATAGATAGATCAACAACAGATAGATAGAACAACAATATATAGATAGATAGATCAACAACAGATAGATAGAACAACAATATATAGATAGATAGATCAACAACAGATAGATAGATAGATCAACAACAGATAGATAGATAGATAGATCAACAACAGATAGATAGATAGATCAACAACAGATAGATAGATAGATAGATCAACAACAGATAGATAGATAGATAGATAGATAGATAGATCAACAACAGATAGATAGAACAACAACATATAGATAGACAGATAGATCAACAACAGATAGATAGATAGATAGATAGACAGACAGATAGATAGATCAACAACAGATAGATAGAACAACAATAGATAGTAGGGGTGGGGAAAAAAATCGATTCTTAGATGCATCGCGATGCGGACGTGGACGATTCTGAATCGATTCACAAATGCCAAAAATCGATTTTCAAAAAAAAAAAATCGATAATAACGTAATATTGACGGAACGCAAAAGACGGAACTCTGAAGCGTGGAAACAATATTGTCAAAGCTTCCACCCGGCTCGGAAAGGGCAAAGCGCATTACACAATCAATCGCAACTTTTATTGCCAAGGATTTGCATCCAGTCGTTGAGAACCAGGGCTTTCGCGCTATGTTGCACACTTTGGAGCCGAGATACAACGTCCCATCTCGGAGATATTTTACAGACACAGCGATCCCCACACTCTACAACAAGACCAAAACCGAAGTCATGGAATCACTGAAGAAAGCGGGTAGGAGCTGTAACATGTGATGCGTGGACATCCGTATTTTATGTTAATAGAGATTCAGAATATGTTGAAGTTTGTTATAATTTGTTATTGTTGTGATTTTTACTGTAGTGAATTTACTGTTGTGAAATGGAAAATCAATAATCGAGAATCGTTAATAATCGAAAATCGACTGTAATCGAATCGGGACTTCAATAATCGTAATCGAATCGAATCGGGAAATCAGACAGATTAACCACCCCTAATAGATAGATAGATAAACAACAGATAGATAGATAAACAACAGATAGATAGATCAACAACAGATAGATAGATCAACAACAGATAGATAGATAGATAGATAGATCAACAACAGATAGATAGATAGATAGATCAACAACAGATAGATAGATAGATCAACAACAGATAGATAGATAGATCAACAACAGATAGATAGATAGATAAACAACAGATAGATAGATAGATAGATCAACAACAGATAGATAGATAGATAGATCAACAACAGATAGATAGAACAACAACATATAGATAGATAGACAGATAGACCAACAACATATAGATAGACAGATAGATAGATAAACAATAGATAGATAGATCAACAACAGATAGATAGATAGATCAACAACAGATAGATAGAACAACAACATAAAGATAGATAGATAGACTGATAGACCAACAACAGATAGATAGATAGATAGATAGACAACAACAGATAGATAGATAGACAACAACAGATAGATAGATAGATCAACAATAGATAGATAGAGCTGAGATTTACGCTGTCTTAAAATCCATTTATTCACTTTTTGAATAAATAGATTTTCATAGACCTGAAAATTACATTTTCAACTTAAACTGTCGTAAATCTTGAATGCTTTAGAGCAACTGAAGTTTGATGTCTTTTCAAAGACGAAACTTGGGAGATTATTGCTGAAGTGAAAAAAGTTTTAAAAAGTTACAGAATTTTACGTTTATTGTTATGAAAAATGCGCAAAATACTATTTTCAATGTTTATATGAAATATATATTTAAAAAACGTTTTACTCTAAAACGGCAAGCAAATGAAAGCCATACATCTAAACAAGTTGTGTTACAAATTTGAGATTGATATCTCAAAAAATGAGCTTTCAGTGAGAGTGTGTGTGGCTGCAGTACCAAACGCTTCCACTAGAGGAAATCCATCTCGCATTCATTTCCAATGCGCTCATTTTTGACCGCGAGGAGCACAAGTGTGACCATTTAACCTTTTTGAATCATGTGTTCACATAGCAAGTGCCAAACCCTTTACCAAGTTTCATACCATTACGATGAAAAAAGAAAAAACAAAACAAAATGTTTCAGTCAAAAATGAGCGAACAGCACCAAAGCTAATATACATGTAGTTTGTAGCATTTTCTGAACATTAAGCAACTCCTTTCACTTCACTGAATGCTGCCAGGTGAATATAAACACAAGCACACTGTCATATAAATGTTTTTTTTGTTTTTTTAAAGCACGATTGCATTCAAGAAAATAATGTCATTTAACAGAATGTTTTGAACTATGTGCAGTTGTGTTTACCTGGCGTAGTTCACCAGGCAGAGCAGACTGGTCTCCAGCAACTGAACGACAGCCAGCGGTCCAGATACTTCCAGCAGAGGAACCTAACAACACGAGTACAGACAGAACTCAACATGAACCCAGCGTCCCGCAGAACAACAGCAATACGGCTGAAGCGTTCACGTACTCGAGCGAAGACCACGGATCCCTCGGGCACCGCCGACACACACACCGCTGAACAGTCCAGCTCCTTCAGATACGTGAAGAAAGCAGCGTCTGTGTCCGCCGGGAGGACGGAGCGCAAATACTCCACATCTGAAAACACACCAGATGATGCTGAGCTTGTATGGGATTATTTTTGTGCCTTTAATATTGAACGTAACTTTACAAGAAACGAATGAAAATATAAATGGACAATGAATAAAATTTATTTGAAATTGAAAAAAATAAAAGAAAACGTTTTTTACATTTATTTTTATTTATTGATCAGCGAAAGATGCGCGTTTTAAATGGGTGGTAAAACCCATTTAAATTAACCCATTTAAAAATGGATGGTTTTGTGTCTGTTTTCACAAGATGTAAAATAAGTCTCTGATGTCCCCAGAGTGTGTGTGTGAAGTTTCAGCTCAAAATACCCCACAGATATTTTAATATAGCATGTTAAAATCATCACTTTTTGAGGACGAGCAAAAACACACCGTTTTGTGTCTGTCCCTTTAAATGCAAATGAGCTGCTGCTCCCGGCACAGGGGGCGGAGCTTCAACAGCTCGTGTCCTTTTATCTCACACACACACACACACACACACACACTGAACATTTCAAAAACTTTCAGTTAGAAAGATGGAGAGACTCAAGAAGAAGAGACAACATGTAGAAGCAACAGGACATCTCTGAATGGTTAGTTGATGAATTTATGAAGCTTATGTGTAGTTATCTTCTAGTCATTGATTAGCATATTCTGTCATGATAATCTATAAATCGTGTTCTGGGGGCGGGGTTTATGTAAATTTTAGGGTTGGTGATGTCACTAACCGGGAGGAATGTCGTGTAGTCTCTACCAGCCGTTTGTTGTAGTTCTTAAAAAGCGATTTCTTTAAAAGCAAATATCTCCCTTTGCTCTGAACTTTGAGCGTTGTGACTTTGCAGATGTTGTTTATGATCAAACAGCAACATTACACACTAACTACAGTTAGAAAAGTCGAATCATAATCAACCACCCCTTTAAAAACAGTCAAAAATTGAATCTGCAATTTTTTTTTTTTTTTTGGTTTAAAAGACATTTTATGTTTTCCATTTATATTTTCATTCGTTTCTTGAAAAGTTACGTTTAATATTAAAGGCACAAAAATAATCCCATAAGCATACAGACACATGAGCAGCACTGATCATTTCCATGGACTTTGCTTGCATTCTTCATGTTGCAACTACTTACTTTCAGATAACGGCATCATCAGACTACAGAAAGCATGTTAAGGAACAAATGCATATCAACAAACGTGTTAGAAGACACAGTGAGATGGCCTCAACCTAGTGAGCCTAACTAGACAGCATTTCCAGAAGTGTTCAGTCAAATATACTATAAAATCACTTGCTTTTGAGATGGCAGCATACTAGGTTAGTGATGCATTTCCAAATATTCTGTCAACTTAAAAGATGCATGAGCAAAAAAACTTGGTCTTTTGGTCATTTGTTTTTAGGACATATGCCTAGCAAATTAAGTCTAGTTAGGCAACATAATAAATGCATGACCAAAAATGCTGTTTAGATAGTTAACTAGGTTTTAAGACATGCAAAAAATGATGTAGCATACTAATAAGTTTTGAGATGCATGCCCAAAAAAGCTGTTTGGGTAGGGAGCTCACTTGATTTTAAGATATTCTGTTTAGTTAGGCAGCATATTAGGTTTTGAAATACATGATGTAGTCGGGGCCCAAGGTTTTAAGACGCATGCCAAAAATGCTGTCTATGCTCTCACCACAAAGTTTTGAGACACTGTCAAAAGCTGCCTATGGGTTAGGGTGCCTATGCCAAGCAGCATACTTGGTTTTGAGATGCATGCCACAAAAATCTGTTTAGGTAGTCATTTTACTTGGTTTTAAGATGCATATCTGACTAATATTGTCTACTTAGGCAGCATACTAGGTTTAGTAATGCATGCACAAATGTTCAATCTGTGCAGTCAGATCTGGGCTGTTTCCCAAAAGCATGCTTTTGAGAAACAGCCCAGATCAATTGAGAGACAGCTGCCAAAAGCTGTCTATGTAGAGACTGCATACTAGGTTTTAAGATGCATGCTTTTTGAGTAGGGAGCTTACTTGGTTAAGACGTGTGCCTGACAAATGCTGTTTAGTTAGGCAGCATACTAACTTTTAAGATGCATGACCAAAAAAGCTGTTTAGGTATGGTGGTCACTTGGTTTTAGGACATGCTTAACAAATGATGTCTACTTAGGCAACATATTAAATGTTAAGATGCATGACCTTTAAGACATGTACAAAGTTGTGTAGCATACTAAATTTTGAGATGCATGCACAAACATAGCTGTTTGGGTAGGGAGAGACTTAGGCAGCATACTAGGTTTTGAAATGCATGATAGTCTGTGCACTAGGTTTTAAGACACATGCCAAAATGCTGTAGTTATGCAGCATACTAGGTTAGTGATGTTAAGATGCATGACAAAAAAAAATCTGTTTAGGTAGTCAGTTAACTAGGTTTTAAGACATGCACAAAGTTATGTAGCATACTAAGATTTGAGATGCATGCCCAAAAAATCGTTTTGGGTAGGGAGCTCACTGGTTTTATGACATGTTATTTAGTTAGGCAGCATACTAGGTTTTAAGATGCATTATATAGCCTACTCGGTGCACTAGTTTTTAAGACACATGCCAAAAATGCTGTCAATTATGCAGCATACTATGTTTTTAACCACATGCTGTATTAGGGAGCACGTTAGACACATGCCCAAAAATGATGTGTACTAGTTTTTGAGACGCATTCTAAAAGTCAAAGACACGAGTAAGTGTGTATGCAGTACACATGCTCACCGTCATCTGAGAAAGTGAAGTTTTGTAGGAACAGCAAACAGTCGCTCAGACCCGCAAACAGTGAAAAGCCTCCGCCGAACGGGTTATCCCGGAAAAACAGTTCGAACACGGCCGGCTCGTTGTGTCTGCGCGCGCGCCAGTACGCGTACGCCATGGTGAACTGGTACAGATCCGTGAGTAACGGAGGAACCCGGTGAAGCACGGACTGCTCATTCCCCTCACGTGTGGCCATGTTTCAGTTCAGTTTATCTGCTTGTTTTTGTTGTTGTTGTTGTGCGACATGCAGTATTAGTGTTTCCCGTCTTTGCTTTAGTTTCTCCCGTCTCCCACCGTATGCTCACGTGTGACCGGGTGACCCTTCACACGGTTACATGATTCCTCCTGCTAGTATTCAGTCTCCGCCCAACTACTCTCATGTGTTCTCCAATCTGTGTTTGTAAACTGGTTTCAACACTTTGGCCCTGTCCCAAATGGCACCCTAAGCACTCGCGGTCTTCCTTCGAGTCCGCACTTTCGTGACGCAACGCCGCTCTGACTGAACTCTGTGAACATCGAGTGCGCGTGACTGCTGTTTCCTTCCTTGTTTATATAATGTTCTCAATTAAAAAAAAGTCCCTTTGAAAAACAAACAAAGCAAAAAAAAAAATAGAGGGCGCATATCGACCTTCTAAAACCTAAAATGACAAATGGGACACTCTCCGGTCTCATGAAGTTAATAATGGACACGCGCAAGACCGAAAGTGCATTGTGTGCCATTTGGGACAAGGCCAAACACACTGCATGACCCTGCTGATAACATCAAGACACAACAGCTCCTGAATCAGATTGTAAATCACAAAGGTTTATTTGGATGCTAGGAAGATGGTACATTGCCATATATATATATATATAGTATTCAGAACATACGTTAATTACACCTGGATATTAATGGTCACAATGTACTAGGTTGATTGCCGATTTTGCAGGTTTTCCCACATACAAAGCATGTAGAAGTCTGTAATTTGTATCATAGGTACTCTTCAACTATGAGAGATGGAATCTAAAACAAAAATCCAGAAAATCACATTGTATGATTTTTAAGTAATTAATTAGCATTTTATTGCATGACATAAGTATTTGATACATCAGAATAGCAGAACGTAATATTTGGTACAGAAACATTTGTTTGCAATTATAGAGATCATACGTTTCCTGTAGTTCTTGACCAAGTTTGCACACACTGCAGGGATCCTGGCCCACTCCTCCATACACACCTTCTCCAGATCCTCCAGGTTTCGGGGCTGTCGCTGGGCAATACGGACTTTCAGCTCCTCCAAAGATTTTCTGTTGGGTTCAGGTTTGGAGACTGGCTAGGCCACTCCAGGACGTTGAGATGCTTCTTACGGAGCCACTCCTCAGTTGCCCTGGCTGTTTGTTTCGGGTCGCTGTCTGCTGGGAGACCCAGCCACGACCCATCTTCAGTGCTCTTACTGAGGGAAGGAGGTTGTTGGCCAAGATCTGGCGATACACGACCCCTTCCATCCTCCCCTCGATACGGTGCAGTCGTCCTGTCCCCTGTGCAGAAAAGCATCCCCAAAGAATGATGTTTACACCTCCATGCTTCACAGTTGGGATGGTGTTCTTGGGGTTGTACTCATCCTTCTTCCTCCAAACACGGCGAGTGGAGTTTAGACCAAAAAGCTCTATTTTTTCCCATCAGACCACATGACCTTCACCCATTCCTCCTCTGGATCATCCAGATGGTCATTGTGGACAGGTGTCTGTTTGATTGAGTGTGTGGATTGAGTGTGTGGACAGGTGTCTGTTTGATTGAGTGTGTGGACAGGTGTCTGTTTGATTGAGTGTGTGGACAGGTGTCTGTTTGATTGAGTGTGTGGACAGGTGTCTGTTTGATTGAGTGTGTGGACAGGTGTCTGTTTGATAGAGTGTGTGGACAGGTGTCTGTTTGATTGAGTGTGTGGACAGGTGTCTTTGATTGAGTGTATGGACAGGTGTCTGTTTGATTGAGTGTGTGGACAGGTGTCTGTTTGATCGAGTGTGTGGACAGGTGTCTTTGATTGAGTGTGTGGACAGGTGTCTTTAAATGAGTGTGTGGACGGGTGTCTGTTTGATTGAGTGTGTGGACAGGTGTCTTTGATTGAGTGTGTGGACAGGTGTCTGTTTGATTGAGTGTGTGGACAGGAGTCTGTTTGATTGAGTGTGTGGACAGGTGTCTTTGATTGAGTGTGTGGACAGATGTCTGTTTGATCAAGTGTGTGGACAGGTGTCTGTTTGATAGAGTGTGTGGACATGTGTCTGTTTGATTGAGTGTGTGGACAGATGTCTGTTTGATCAAGTGTGTGGACAGGTGTCTGTTTGATTGAGTGTGTGGACAGGTGTCTGTTTGATTGAGTGTGTGGACAGGTGTCTGTTTGATTGAGTGTGTGGACAGGTGTCTGTTTGATTGAGTGTGTGGACAGGTGTCTGTTCGATTGAGTGTGTGGACAGGTGTCTGTTTGATTGAGTGTGTGGACAGGTGTCTGTTTGATTGAGTGTGTGGACAGGTGTCTGTTTGATCGAGTGTGTGGACAGGTGTCTGTTTGATTGAGTGTGTGGACAGGTGTCTGTTTGATTGAGTGTGTGGACAGGTGTCTGTTTGATTGAGTGTGTGGACAGGTGTCTGTTTGATTGAGTGTGTGGACAGGTGTCTGTTTGATAGAGTGTGTGGACAGATGTCTGTTTGATTGAGTGTGTGGACAGGTGTCTGTTTGATAGAGTGTGTGGACAGGTGTCTGTTTGATAGAGTGTGTGGACAGGTGTCTGTTAGATTGAGTGTGTGGACAGGTGTCTGTTTGATTGAGTGTGTGGACAGGTGTCTTTGATTGAGTGTATGGACAGGTGTCTGTTTGATTGAGTGTGTGGACAGGTGTCTTTGATTGAGTGTGTGGACAGGTGTCTGTTTGATTGAGTGTGTGGACAGGTGTCTTTGATTGAGTGTGTGGACAGGTGTCTTTGATTGAGTGTGTGGACAGGTGTCTGTTTGATTGAGTGTGTGGACAGGTGTCTGTTTGATAGAGTGTGTGGACAGGTGTCTGTTTGATTGAGTGTGTGGACAGGTGTCTTTGATTGAGTGTGTGGACAGGTGTCTGTTTGATTGAGTGTGTGGACAGGTGTCTGTTTGATAGAGTGTGTGGACAGGTGTCTGTTTGATTGAGTGTGTGGACAGGTGTCTTTGATTGAGTGTGTGGACAGGTGTCTGTTTGATTGAGTGTGTGGACAGGTGTCTGTTTGATTGAGTGTGTGGACAGGTGTCTTTGATTGAGTGTGTGGACAGGTGTCTGTTTGATTGAATGTGTGGACAGGTGTCTGTTTGTTTGATTGAGTGTGTGGACAGGTGTCTGTTTGATAGAGTGTGTGGACAGGTGTCTGTTTGATAGAGTGTGTGGACAGGTGTCTGTTAGATTGAGTGTGTGGACAGGTGTCTGTTTGATTGAGTGTGTGGACAGGTGTCTGTTTGATTGAGTGTGTGGACAGGTGTCTGTTTGATAGAGTGTGTGGACAGGTGTCTGTTAGATTGAGTGTGTGGACAGGTGTCTGTTTGATTGAGTGTGTGGACAGGTGTCTGTTAGATTGAGTGTGTGGACAGGTGTCTGTTTGATTGAGTGTGTGGACAGGAGTCTGTTTGATAGAGTGTGTGGACAGGTGTCTGTTTGATTGAGTGTGTGGACAGGTGTCTGTTTGATTGACTGTGTGGACAGGTGTCTGTTTGATCGAGTTTGTGGACAGGTGTCTGTTTGATTGAGTGTGTGGACAGGTGTCTGTTCGATTGAGTGTGTGGACAGGTGCCTGTTTGATTGAGTGTGTGTGGACAGGTGTCTGTTTGATTGAGTGTGTGGACATGTGTCTGTTTGATTGAGTGTGTGGACAGGTGTCTGTTTGATTGAGTGTGTGGACAGGTGTCTGTTTGATTGAGTGTGTGGACAGGTGTCTGTTTGATTGAGTGTGTGGACAGGTGTCTGTTTGATCGAGTGTGTGGACAGGTGTCTGTTTGATCGAGTGTGTGGACAGGTGTCTGTTTGATTGAGTGTGTGGACAGGTGCCTTTTATACAGGTAACGAGTTCAAACAGGAGCAGTTAATAAAGGTAATGAGTGGAGAACAGGAGGGCTTCTTAAAGAAAGACTAGCAGGTCTGTGAGAGCCGGAATTCTTACTGGTTGGTAAGTGATCAAATACTTATGTCATGCAATAAAATGCAAATTAATTATTTAAAAATCATACAATGTGATTTTCTGGATTTTTGTTTTAGATTCCGTCACTCATAGTTGAAGTGTACCTATGATAAAAATTACAGACCTCTACATGCTTTGTAAGTGGGAAAACCTGCAAAATCGGCAGTGTTTCAAATACTTGTTCTCCCCACTGTATATATATGTGTATGTGTGACAGAATGAGAGTAAACGAATGATGGCAGAACAACCAACATTAAGAAATCAGACCAGACATTAGACACAATATATACATTTATTTCATCAGTGTTCAGAACTTACATCTGGATTTTAATGGTCACAATGCACTAGGTTGATCATGTTGAATCTTTTTGAGCATGAAAATGTGTCTCCAACTCTTTCGTTAGTGTGTGTCGACGCCCCGCCCACATGAAATGAGTGGGTTGTCCTGAACTCTCCTGGCCTGTGACAAACTCGAAGTGTGCACTCAGATCAATGGCCAACGCGGACCGTACCAACCCCACTCCTCCCCCCCGCTCAGGTCCGGGGTGGTACAGTCTGCCGCTCACTGGTTGCATGAAAAGAGACTCCGGTTGGAACGGAACGGTCAGTTTAGCTCCGCCTCCACAGTATGACAGACGGTCCTCAAGCCCCGCCTCCGATAACAGGTGCGTGAAAACGATGGGCTGATCGTCACAGCGCACAAAGTTGCGTTCGCGTCCGCAGAGCGAGAGGAAGGGGAAGTCCTGTTGGTAACGGCCACTCTCGTTCAGTTTCAGACGATTGAAGAAGAAAACTAAGAAGCGCTGGTCTAATAGAGACGGAGCAGAGAGAAAGAGTTGTAAAATCACATTCATTTTGTGAAAACATGCTAAAATATGCTAATTCATGCTAGCAATCTGTTAAAATATGTTGAACACATGCTAATCATGCTAGCAACATGTTAAAACATACTATGAATGAGTTAATTCATGCTAGCAACAGGCTAGCGACATGCAAATTAAATGTTAAAATATGTTATCAACGTGTTAAATCATATCTGCAAAATGTTAATCATGCTAACATGTTACCAACATGAACATACTAACAGCAAGTTAATCATGTTAGTAACACGCTAATTAATGCTAACAACATGTTAAAATATGTTAGGACTGTGTTAATTCATGCTAACAACAGGTTAACAAATTGCTAATAATGTTAGTAACATGTTAAAACATAGGAATGTGTTAGTTCATGTTAGCAAAACATGCTAATAAAATGTTAAAACATGTTAGCAATGTGTTAAATCATATGAAATCATTAAAACATGTTAAATCATGCTAGAAAATGCTAAAACATGCTACAAAGGAGGTAACTCATGCTAGCAACATGTTAATAATGCTAGCAACATGCTAGTAACATGTTAATTCATGTTAACAACATATTAATCGTACTAGCAACATGCCAATCATGTTAACAAAATGGTAAAACATGTTAACGTGTTAAGCAATAAACATTTATTTTGCAACATAAATATGTTGGATGTTAAATCAGGATACTAAATCATGTTAGCAACATGCTAGCATGATAAATCATGCTAACAATGCAATCATTTAATGACACATTCGCATGTTCACGGTTCTCCTATTATTATGTTTTCAGTTTTATTTGGGTTAAATTTTGGATATGGTAACCATACAGTACTGTGGTATTATCATATCACTGTACCATGTTACGCCACAGTAAGAGCAATTTTAAGTACAGAAAAGTGAAAGAGGATTAACTCTATTGTACTGTAAGTCAGTCACTGTGTAAGAGGTTTATATTAATGTAATACAGACCACAAGACATATGCATATCCCATAAGAGCATTTATGCACACAAGTTTAAATTAAAAGTAACCTCCATATTAAGGGTTCACAAACATATTTATATTGGCTTTACTGTCGATATGCAAATAGAAATACCTTTGAAACAGGTGACAAAGTTCTTCACCTTGGTGTCATCCAGAAAGAGCTTGACAAGAGAGAACATAAAGCATGATTATAGGACTGACATCAATGTCAGGAGTAATAATAGCCTATAATAATCTCTCTATACCTGTCCTTGATGATCGATATAGTAGAAATACTCTCTGATTCTTGCTTCTGGACTCTGTCCTTGTGTGTATGAGGACAACCCCCTCCATTTACTGCTAAACAGCCTGTTTACAGACCTCATATCTGCTTCATTTACAGTAAAACCCCTGCATTGTTTATATTTTGTAGAGTTCAGTTCCAGCTGTTTCTGGTTCCGGCGGAAACAAACGCCACGCACGTCAGTTCCGCCTTTCTGGGATTGAAAACGCCGTTGTTCTAGTTTAAACCTTAATATACTGTTTATGGTTTAGACGCGTTAGTGTTTGGGTTTACGAGCTCTGCTAAACATCTTACGATTCTGCTAGATAAGGAGGAGTCACATTATTATAATAAAAAAAAGCATACTGATTGTATTTTAGGTAAACACTAGATGGCGCTGTCTTGTTTTTACAGTTTTTCTCAGTCGCTTTGGTGCATTTCTCACATCATTATTTACATTTGCACAACAGTTAGTTCAACCTCCACAACATTTAGTCCTTTGTGCACATCATAGTAGCCGTTTCTCATTCCTTCGAACAAATTGCAAATGCTTTTGGACATGCATCAATTGCTTTCATACAACTCTCTGCTGTTTTATAACATTATCATTAACTATACTTGTGAATGCTGAATAGTCATTCCATATAAAACGAATAGTCCTCCTTTCATTGCTTGAGTTGTTACATACAAAAATGTTGAACTAGTTGTCAAAATCTGTCAAGCAAATTTAAAAAAAAATGTTTTAATCATTTTTGAAAATGTCTCCTAAGTTGAACAATGTATCTCCGGTGAATCTCAACTTTCACTGATGCGAAGGGGTGTGTGAAGCATTACTGTAGTTGCAACCAATGATAAGCCACTTCTCTATAATCACTGTCAGAGCTGAATCCCATAAACCCCCACTTTACAAGCATATATGAACCAAGCAGGACATAGTGTGTACCATTTCAACGCATTCTCATACAGAAATGGAAGGCCAGCCTCGTGGAAGAGGGGTGAGGGTGCGAGTGCGGTGCAGGACGGGGACGGGGAAGGGGAAGAAGAGGCCAAGTACATAGGCGGATCCCTGATGAAATCAGGGGTACAATTGTGGATCAATTGTGGTACAAATGTTAGGGGTACAACAGGGGTACAAATGCTGTCAATCACGGCCTCACAATGAAACATCTGCTGACTTTGTTAGACACTCTTTACAGGGACAGAATCCCTGAAAATGAGAGGGGTCTAACTGGAGACCATCTGAGCAAGCATGTTGTTGTTTTGGATTGCATTGCAAGAGATGATATTTGCTGTGATGCAGATGAAATTATGTGGCCAGACAGAGAGGAACGTCTGGATGTGCATGAATGATTACAGTACTATGTATGTTGTATGTTCAGTTCCAATATGTACTGCAGTATTGTTTACAGTTGTGCACAGCTCTACCCAAAGGGAGTTTATGTTTGTTGTAAATAAGGGTGTATTTTTTCTTTTGCACAATGCTGTGAACAAATTAGAATTGCAAAGAGCTTATGCAGTAAAAATGTGAAACATTCAGTGTCTTGTAGTTACCTCACTAAATACAGTAATGTGTAACTTTATTGTATTTTTCAAATGGCTGTGCAAATAGTATATAGTGCCGTCTTGAGCATTTTCAGGTAGTGTCAACAATATCTGACTTTTTTGCATTGGAAAACA
>NC_136891.1:2304200-2314200 GCF_949152265.1 Phoxinus phoxinus | reverse complement strand
AGTCCCATGGCCAAACCAGCGCCTTACTCCGGCGAGGCGGAGGATTGCAGTGGGTTCCTCCTCCAGGTATCTTTATATTTCACTATGAATGAACAACAATTCCATAATGACGCCGCCCGCGTGGCTTTCATCATCTCGTTACTCACCGGTTCCGCCCTCCAGTGGGCTCAATCTCTTTGGAATTCCAATTCTCCGACCATTCGTGTATGCAAGGATTTTGTTCAACACTTTAGGGATGTGTTTGGACAGTCCGTGGCTTCCCTCTCTATCCACGATCAGCTGTTCCATCTAAAACAAGGCCGTTCTTCGGTGACTGAATATTCCCTTCGATTCAGAACCCTCGCTGCTGCTAGTGGATGGAACGAACCCGCTTTAATTACTGCATATCGTCAAGGATTAACTCCGAAGATCCGTCAGCTGGTCGTGGTTTACGATGACGTCATGGGCATAGAAGCGCTCATTCAGAAAACTATCAGAGTCTCTCAACTACTAACTGCTTGTGACGTCAATATACCCACTGCACTTCCTCCGCCCCCGGCGTCCCAACCTGCTCATCTTACTCCTCCAGCACCTATTCCTATGGAAATTGATTCTTCTCGACTAACCCGTTCTGAACGACAACGAAGAATGCAAGCCCATCTCTGTCTATATTGTGCTTCTGACAAACATCTACTCAACAGCTGCCCCATTCGACCTCCGCGCCTTGCGGTAAGCTCAATCTACCATCCTCCTGGCGTTGAACATCTTATCAAAACTCAAGTCCATCTAATAACCCCTAAATTCTGTTTCCCAGTACAAGCCCTCATTGACTCCGGTTCCGCGGGAAACTTCATCTCCTCCCAATGTCTCCAGAAGATGAATCTGAACAAGAAACGACTTGAGTACGATCTCGCTATTCATACCATCCAAGGTAAACCGCTAGGAAGGGGTCGAATCCGTTACAGTTCTCCCATGTTAACTCTGCAGATTGGATGCTTACACACTGAGGAGATCTCTTTTATGGTGCTGGAGGAGTCTACAGCCGAAATCATCCTGGGACGCCCGTGGTTAATACAACATCAACCCCATCTCCACTGGAAGACCGGTGAAATCCTCCAATGGGGTTCGGACTGTCATTCTTCCTGTCTAGTCACTATCACCAAGGTTACCCCTTCTCCGTCATCCGCTGAAATAGAGAGTCCTTCCTCAGAAGTTTCTTCGGATATTATCCCTCCATCCTCGTCTGATGTCTCCGAAGTGTCACTGCATTCCACTTCTGTGGAGAGCCCTGAGACTCAACGTCAGTATGAAATTCCAGTGGAGTACCGGGCGTTCCAGGACGTATTTAGTAAGGCGCTGGCCACCAAATTACCACCACATCGACCATGGGACTGCGCAATCGACTTGCTACCCGATCCAACTCTACCTAAGGGCCGTATCTATCCTTTGTCCATCCCGGAACAGAAGGCCATGGAGGAGTACGTAGAAGAGGCATTACAGCAAGAGTTCATCCGACCATCTATCTCCCCTGCCGCTTCGAGCTTCTTCTTCGTGGCCAAGAAGGACGGAGGCTTACGGCCGTGCATCGATTACCGTCAGCTTAACTCTCAGACAGTGAAGTTTCGGTATCCTCTTCCTCTGGTCCCGGCTGCTCTGGAACAGCTCCGAGGAGCCCAAATCTTCTCCAAGTTAGACCTTCGAAGCGCCTATAACCTCATCCGTATCCGCCACGGAGATGAATGGAAGACCGCCTTCGTGACTCCCTCCGGTCACTATGAATATCAGGTGATGCCCTTCGGACTGTCAAATGCTCCAGCAGTATTCCAGGGGTATATGAATGAGATCCTTCGCCCCTTCCTCAATCGCTTCGTGATCGTCTACATCGACGATATACTTATATACTCATCTTCCCAGGCTGAACATCATCATCATGTCGTTCAAGTGCTCCAGAAACTACGCGAGCATCAGCTTTTCCTCAAACTGGAGAAGTGTGAGTTTAACATCACTACTGTTCAATTCCTCGGTTATATCATCAGCCAAGATGGAATCCAGATGGACCAGAGGAAGGTGGAGACCATTCTAAACTGGCCCTTACCATCTACTGTAAAGGAACTCCAGCGCTTCCTAGGATTTGCCAACTTCTATCGACGTTTCATTCAAGATTACAGTCAACTCGGCTCTCCACTTACCACTGCTCTGAAGGGTCGGCCCAAGTCTCTGTCCTTATCACCTGCGGCTCTACAGGCCTTTCAGTCGCTCAAGGAAGCCTTCTCTTCTGCTCCAATACTCACTCACCCTAATCCTGATCTACCATTCATCGTGGAAGTCGATGCTTCATCCTCAGGAGTGGGGGCCGTTTTGTCTCAGCGGCAGGGGGATCTCTCCGTACTTCATCCATGTGCCTTCTTCTCCAAAAAGCTTGCCCCGGCGGAGTTAAACTACGATATCGGGAATCGTGAGCTACTGGCTATTAAGTTAGCCCTGGAGGAATGGAGACACTGGCTGGAGGGAGCTAACCATCCGTTTGAGGTCATCACGGATCATCGAAACCTGGAGTATCTACGAGAAGCTCGTAGACTAAATCCGAGACAAGCCCGTTGGGCCCTCTTCTTCACTCGATTCGACTTCAAGGTGTCATATCGTCCAGGCAGCAAGAATTGTAGAGCTGATGCTCTTTCCAGAATTCATCAAGTCCCTCACGAAGATAGTGAACCTGTGCCTATCCTCCCTCCAGCCTTATTTCTCAGTCCGATTGTGTGGGACATTGACAATCAGATCCACCAAGAAAACCGTCTCCATCCTGCTCCGCCGGGAGGTCCAGAAGGGAGTACCTTTGTACCGGAACATCTAAGAACTCCTCTTCTGGACTCAGCTCACTCCGTACCGGGCTCTGGACATCCGGGTAGCAAGCGTACCCTCTCGCTTCTCAGGCAACGGTACTGGTGGCCAACCATCTCCGAGGATGTAACAAGGTTCGTCAAGGGTTGTTCAGTCTGCGCCATTGTCAACACCCCGAGGAGACTGCCAGAGGGTAAATTGGTGCCCCTTCCGATTCCTCAGCGTCCTTGGTCCCATATCGGTATCGACTTCATGACCGACCTTCCTCCATCTGATGGTTTCACCACGGTACTTGTAGTCGTTGATCGTTTCTCTAAGGGCTGTAAATTAATCCCTCTACCAGGACTGCCGACTGCTCTGGAAACCGCCGAAGCCCTCTTCCAGGGAGTCTTTCGTAACTTCGGAATCCCGGAGGACATCGTCTCTGACAGAGGTCCCCAATTCATCTCCAGAGTTTGGCGTGCCTTCTTTCAGCTCCTCGGGGTCACTGTCAGTCTCTCTTCCGGATACCATCCTCAGACCAATGGCCAGACTGAGCGCAAGATCCAGGAAATCGGTCGCTTCCTAAGGACCTACTGCCACCAGTACCAGGACAGCTGGAACCGTTACCTTCCCTGGGCTGAGTATGCTCAAAACTCTCTCCGACAAAGCACCACTGGTCTTACTCCCTTCCAATGCATTCTCGGTTACCAACCTCCTCTGTTCCCCTGGTCTGGGGAGTTATCTGAGGTTCCAGCTGTCGACTTCTGGTTCCAGCAGAGCGAGGGGGTATGGGACTCAGCTCACGTTCATCTCCAACAGGCAATAAGGAGACACAAGACCCAGGCTGATCGTCGAAGACTACCAACTCCCTCTTATCAGCCTGGGCAGAAGGTGTGGTTGTCCACCAGGGACATTCGTCTCAAGTTGCCATGTCGTAAGCTGAGTCCTCGATTCATTGGACCTTTCCCCATCGAGAGGCAGTTGAACGAGGTCACCTACAGACTTACACTCCCAAGGCAGTATCGCATCTCACCATCCTTCCATGTGTCATTGTTAAAACCCTACGTTGACCCTGTCCTTCCTCTTCCTTCAGATACACCTGCCATTGACGTACCTCCTCCTCCTCCGGTGCCTGTGGAGGATGAGCCCATCTATAGGATCCGTTCCATCTTGGACTCCAGGCGGCGAGGTCCCCGTCTCGAGTACCTCATTGACTGGGAGGATTACGGGCCGGAGGAACGTTCTTGGGTGCTGCGCGACGACGTAATGGATCCCACTCTCCTTTCCCAGTTTCACGAGGAACATCCCAATCGACCAGCACCCAGAGGTCGGGGTAGACCTCGCCGCCGACAGCATCCTTCACAGGCGTCAAGAGCCGCTTCGGGAGGGGGGGGTACTGTCAGGATTCCACCTTCACATCACTCTCCATTACCTCCCAGATCATCACTGACTCCTCCCACTCCTTCAATCACCCGTTCACACTCCCCTGATTACTGATTCCCATCACCTGTGAATCATCACCAGTTCCCTTTATAACCCAGCATTCACCTCACCTCCGTTGTCTGATCTCGTCATTACTTGACCACAGACCCACCGTGAACACTCTCCTATGCTAACCCGCTACTTACCCGAGCTTACCTGCATTCCTCCTCGGATCCCATCGTCTCGTCTCAGTCCAGTCATCAAGGCTCCTTCTCTTCAACTCCCTCTCCTGGATCCACACCTGAATACACATCACGGAATCAATCATTCAGCTAAGACTCTCCATATTTGCCATAGACTGTCTCACTTACCATTCCACTGTGTGTCCGCAACTGCATTGTCCAATAAAAGTGTGTTTACAACTTACGTCATCTCTCTCCGTGTTTCAAACCCTGACACACTTATTTTCCGCTTGTACACACTGTTCACAGCAATATCCCCGGCTGATTGTGCACTAAAACCCCCACAGTCATCATGTTTTCAGGCCGTTTCAAGTGTGATTTTGATGTGATATTAAGCGATGATTTCTAAGTGGCTGAGTTATTTACTTACTTTTTAATTCGTCTTATCATTAACACCATCATTTGTCTTTATTATGGCCTATTCGAGAATGTGCACGAAAACAAGAGGCGGGATTTATCGCACAAACCAATCATATCCAATGATAGCGTGATGGAGGCATATAGATATATATACCAAAAATATATGATTACACCTTTAAAAGATATTACTCTTAAAATATCTTGAATGTAACTCGACACCCTTGTCTAATTTAGTATGCGTGGTTCTATGAATATGCAAATGAGCCCCGCCTCCACTCACTCACTCACTCACTCAGAGATCCACTGGTTGACGATCACACGTTGATCTGATTGGTTACAAGGTAGTGTGTGACGTCAGAAACACCAGCGATTTCAAACCGTGTTTTTGAGACTGTCTTTGGTTCACTGCAGTTTTAAGCAGAAAATACTCAGCAATGCTGTCCACTTATGAACTTACACATGGTGTGTCTTAAAGCAGATTAATAACACCACATACACACATAAACAACATTCAGAGCTTGCGTGTAAATGTTGCTCACAATGCTTCATAGTTCTTTCCCTCATTAAAGCTGGTAAGTATAGTCTTGTACATTTATTTTTTGTCTTTTTTGCATCAAATCTAAAAAGTGGGCGGGCACTAATGCACTCTATTGGCTCACATGACTTTGGTGGGCGGGGTTTTGGAGAGAGGACATTTGATTGGATGTAATTTAGTGGTGGAAGTTAGCAAACTGATGGAGCAGAAACATACTTTACACAAATATTATATTCAAGTGTGAATCCTTGGCCAATGCATTGTTTATTGTAGATACAAAACATGCATCGGCCTATTGTGTGTCAAGCCATAGAGTTTCCATTGCCATTAAACCTAGATATAGCTAGATATAAAATGTCATTTTACATACAAAAACATACAGCGCAACCAGTGTATTCTAATTCACAAATGAATGACTCTTTTAAAGGGTTAGTTCAGCCAGAAGTGTAAACTCTGTCAGTATGACTCTCCCTCATGTTGTTCCCCGTCAGACTTTCCTTCATCTTCGGGACACAAATGAAGATACTAGTGATTAAATCTGAGCGCTGTCTCACTCCTCCATAGGCTTCTAGTGTAATTGAAACTTGCCGGCCCAGAAAGTTAGTAAAGACGATGTTTGAAATAGTCCGAGTGACTACAGCGGCTCAACCTTCAGTTTATTAAGCGACGAGAATACTTTTTGTGCGAAAAAACAAACAAAAATAACGACTTTATTGAACTCTTGATGTTCTTCTGTGTGTGTCTCTGAATGAGTTCACAAGGGTAACAGCGCAGCGCTTCTGGGTTGTACGTCAGAACGCAGGCTCACTATTGGCCGATGCTGGTCATGTGTGACTCGTCTTTTCAATAATTGGGTTGTACGTCAGAACGGAGGCTCACTATTGGCCGACGCTGGTCATGTGTGACTCCTCTTTTTAATAATTGGGTTGTATACGTCAGAACGCAGGCTCACTATTGGCCGATGCTGGTCATGTGTGACTCGTCTTTTCAATAATTGGGTTGTACGTCAGAACGCAGGCTCACTATTGGCCGATGCTGGTCATGTGTGACTCGTCTTTTCAATAATTGGGTTGTACGTCAGAACGGAGGCTCACTATTGGCCGATGCTGGTCATGTGTGACTCGTCTTTTCAATAATTGGGTTGTACGTCAGAACGGAGGCTCACATTGGCCAGCATCACACACATGACCAGCGTCGGCCAATAGTGAGCCTGCGTTCTGACGTACACACAGAAGCGCTGCGCTGTTACACTACGTGAACTCACTCAGAGACCCACACAGAAGAACATCAAGAGTTGAATAAAGTCATTATTTAGGGCCCAAGCCTTGAAAAGGCGAAGGCCCTATTGTTTTCCTTAGGATTATTATTATTATTATTTTTATTTTTCTTACGACTATTCGGGCACTTTTGGGTCTCTTAACATGCTCGAAAACTCTTGAAACTTTGCACACGTGTCAGAACCCGCGGCCATTAGGGCCGGGCTGAAGCTGGTACCCGGGCGTGGCAGGGGGGCTCAACAGCGCCCCCTGGAACGGGGTCCGAAAACCTGGTCCATAAATCAAACACGCTTGCATGTAATAATATTTTTGTTTGTTTTTGCGCGCAAAAAGTATTCTCGTCGCTTGATAAACTGAAGGTTGAGCCGCTGTAGTCACTCGGACTATTTTAAACATTGTCTTTACTAACTTTCTGGAGCGGCCAGTTTCAATCACGACAGAAGCCTCTCAGATTTAATCACTAATATCTTCATTTGTGTTCTGAAGATGAAGGAAAGTCTGACGGGGAACAACATGAGGAAGAGTCATAACTGACAGAGTTTACATTTCTGTAACCCTTTAAAGCTGCATAAAGCTGTTACGTAACCGGCTGAAGTGTGTAAGATGTTTGGCGAGTGTGTGTGTGTGAAGGTTTAATGGCAATGGAAACTCTATGGCTTGTCACACAATAGGCCTATGCATGCTAAGTATCTACAATAAATATTTCTGGGTGAACTATCCCTTTAAATCAGCTCTTTTTAATGAACCAAAAACATACAGCTGCTGCTCACCCAGTCTATTCCAAACCCTGAACAAATGACTCTTTTGAATCGTTGACTCTTTTTAATTAATCAAAAACACACTTCTCCACCAGTGTACGAATCCTTCACTGAAAGCGCTAAAGCAGCATCAAGATATCATTACTTTGAGCGATGGAATTATTTTCCTAAAAAACAATATGATGTGTTAATATTCATGTAATAATAGTTACGTTCAAGAAAATGAATCAGAACTGAATCAAATGGAGAGCTTTAATTTTTTATTTTAATTTTTAAATTTAATTGTACATCAGAGAGAGGCATATTATGCTTCAGATTTGATCTAGATGTGGAATATAAACAGGTTGTGTGTGTAAATGTATGAAAGCACAGCTGTGGAGCGCAGACGTGTTTATTCCCCGTCCTCGTCGAGTCGTTCTCCGAGAGCAACGGCCCAGATAATGCTTATGTGGTCAGTGTGAATGTCAGTGTGGCATTCAAAACATGTTGTGCACAGGTGTGCCCTGACCAACACCTGCTAGACTCCAGGACCGCACTATTTATATTACTATTATGCTCTTTCGTATATGATCTGTCATGCAGTGTGTAATATCTGTCCCTGGACCACAAACCCAGTCTGGAGCCGCACGGGTATATCTGTGGCAATAGCAACTATACATTGTACGGGTCAAAATTATCCATTTTTCTTTTATGCCAAAAATCATGAGGATATTAAGATCATGATCCATGAAGATATTTAGTAAATGTCCTACCGTAAATATATAAAACATGTATTTTTGTGAGTGAATGCAGCACAATCGTGAACATAAATGCACAACTTTAAAGGAGATTTTCTCAGTGTTTAGATTTTTTATGCATCAGATTCCAGATTTTCAATAGTTGTATCTCAACCAAATATTGTCCTATCCTAACAAACCACACATCAATGGAAGATTATTTATTCAGCTTTCAGATGATGTATACATCTCAATTTCAAAAATGTACCCATGTGACTGGTTTTGTGGCCCAGGGTCACGTATCGCTGTTTGTGAATGTTTTAAAAATCAAGTTAAGTTATTGTCTCCTTAAAGATGGAATCGATTCTGAAATTAGTCGTCAGTAACTTTGCAAACCAAGGTGACAAAGTATCTAATTTGCATAATGCCAGTCAGTGGTATTCATTGGCTGCCGGCGAACAGCGTCTCTTTGCCCCGCCCACAAACACTGTAGTCGTCTCTGAGACGGGAAGAGTTTGGTGTGTGTTGTTCATGTCAAGAAGACGCTGCAAATCCACTTCAAAAGATTGAGACTCGAATTAATACGGTAATCGTTACTGTTCGTATCACTGTGTATCAAACGCTGAGAAAGAGCTGACATTCAGATATGCTAATGAGCGTTTAGTTTCCGACATGTGCTGTAAGCAGTCGACCAATCACAACAGACTGGGCCGTCTGACCAATCAGAGCAGAGCAGCTCTCGGAGAGGCGGGGCTTAGACACTGAATCTTCGAACTAATCGTTTTCAGACTCTCTGCGAAGATGAATGAATATTGTGATCAAATTTAAGTGTTTTTGACCTTGGATGGATGTAAATCTATTATAGGAGACTCCAAAACAACATTAGAAACCTTTAAATAGCATAATAGGGGCAATGACATGGTGTGAAGTAGCTTTCGGTTTTATATTTTCAGTATTTCAGTTGGTTGCCAATGCAACATTAAGTTCTTCATTTAATACTTATATTTTATTTTAAGCTGTATTTCAATGAACTAAAACAATGTTTAGTTAACAATACCAAACCGTCCATTTGATGCATATTGCACAAAAATAAGAAAGCAGAAAAATGTGAAATGAATATGCAACTTCTAGTAGTAAAGATGCACAGATTTGTCTCAAAAACCCCGTTCTGTTTAAAAGGCACGAGAGCTTTCATGAGGAAGAGGAACTTGTTGACCCACTAACTTCATCACACACGAGGACCGACACGCCACTGTTGGACACACACACACACACACACACACACACACACACACACACACATCGATCTGGCCTGTTAAACACGCTTGACCGACCCATTATACAGTGTGTTTGAGCCGCACGGGTCGCTGATCCTGGTGTAGTTGTTAAATGAATATTGTTGCGTCTGAAAATTACAGTGAATTTCACATTTGCTGCTTAAAGTTTTTCATAGTTCATTATAATAGATAATATTAAACATATTCTGTGCTTGACTATCTGTCTTTTAAATATGTCTGTCTCATATAAAGTGGTAGTTATAAGCATAAAAGAAGATCATACGCATAATTTTACATATGACTTATGACATGAACTTACAAAAATACTTTGCTATTTATATAATATTTTATAGTATTTGGTGTTAATGAGTATTTGGTAGCATTTATACACTTAACTCGGTTCAAGTATTTGTCTGACAAAATTATTTGACAAAAAGGCAAAATACAGCTACAGGTTTTATTTTACTATGAAAAAAATAAAATGCAGAATAAAAAGCTCACAGGAAAAAGCACAACATCAGTTATTAATATTTCATTGGTTTTCTCTTGTTTTTTTGCACGTGTCCATCATTTGTGTGTATAACAGCCTGGCTAAAAAATGATGTCCGTGCTAT
>NC_136891.1:2244200-2289200 GCF_949152265.1 Phoxinus phoxinus | reverse complement strand
AGAGATCGGCATGTTTTATCTCAGTTATCTAATAACTGGTTTAATTTGCATTGAGAGATGCTCTTATGGAAAGTTCCCCATGCCGATCTCTAGGGATATAAATCTGCTGTCTCTATGGGGATTTAACACAGGGGTGTACTTACTTATGCACCCTGTGTTTGAAGGAAGAACATTTGTTTATTTACGATACATTATTCATTCACAAAGAAATTTGGTGTCCGTAAAGGTTGGATTTTTCCTCATTTGTGTATTCATTTTAATTAATCCTCATCCAAAAGACGATCTTTTATTCCTCTTATTAGGCAACTTCAGCATGGGTGTGTTCACTTATACACAGCACTGTATATAGTATAGAAGTATACTTTATAATCAATCTATCATAACAGAGTAATTTTAATAACCTCGTCTGTCAAATTATTTTGTTATTGTGACATTTTGTGTTTTTTAATTTGCTCAAAATTCAAAAAAGATGTGACGATAGAAAAGGAGCGAAATCCAGTGACAAATTCTGACACAACTTCTGGCTGATCCTGATAATAATATTAAATATTATATGCACATACATACAGTCAGACAGTCATTATTGCATAACAAACCCAGAAGTGACATAAGTCCCTGTCTGTATTTTCAGATAATTATTGACTGCTTGTGCACTTTATTAACCCTTGTTTTACCAGATACACACATTTACAGTACATATACACACACACACATATACAGTATACAGTACATATATACCTAAATACACACACACACACACACACACACACATATACAGTACATATCACACATGTACAGTATATACAGTACATATATACCTAAATATACACACACACACACACACATTACAGTTGTGGTGCACATATCACTGCAGTCTCACACACAGGTTTCTCCGTGTGTGTGTGTGTGTGAAGGTCAGGATGAATGCAGAGCTTCTGCGACACATATCTGATGAATCTGAGGAGCGAGTAGATGTAGTTTTATTATTATTATAAATAATATATTAGGATAAATGATGATCATAGGTCGAGGCGTCAGATGTCTGTGGAAGAGCTGAGAAAAACCGTCCACAATAACACAATTCTCATTTTGACCTTGTTAATGCGCTTTTTTAAGTGAGAAACATTTATTTATTTTAAACATATTTTTAAACATGCATAAGATTATAGTAATAATAATAATTTAATTAAAAGTTATAAAATTAATTAAATTAAATACGCGTTATACGTCTATAGCAAAGTTTTTTTTTCATAATTTGCAAGTTTATCAATATGCATAAACAATAATTTTTCATAATAATAATTAAATTAAAGGTTATAAAATTAAGTGAATTAAACTAAATACAGCTGTCTATTGTTTTATGTTGTTTTTTTCCCTTTAATTTAGAGACTATATAATTTTATCAATAAGCACAAACTACACTGTAAAAAATATTTTTTCAGACTCGTTAAAACAAAGATTACTGGATTACATTTTACAAGAAAATAATATTTCAGTCTTTAATGCAAATATTTTAATGCATAAATAATACATGCACAAGATAGTAATAATACTTGAATTAAAAGCTATACATTGAATTAAATTCAATTAAATACACGTCTATACCAAAAGTTATTGTTTATATATATTTTTTTTCTTTAATTTGCAAGTTTATCAATATGCATAAACTACACTGTAAAAAAAACTATTTTTTTTAGAGTTGTTAAAACAAAGATTATTGGATTATTATTTTTTCAGTTTCAAAAATATCAAAATTCAATGCGTTATATATACTTGCTGTTTATTCTTGGGTGAAAATTTTTAATTCTACACAACATTTATTAGCACCTCCTTTCTTTCTTTTTTCTTTTTTATATATTTTTGCCCATATTTTGTGACTTATTTGTGACTCTGGATCCCAAACCCAGTCTGGAGCCATTTTTCTTTTATGCCAAAAATCATGAGGATATTAAGATCATGTTCCATGAAGATATTCAGTAAATGTCCTACCGTAAATATATAAAACATGTATTTTTGTGAGTGAATGCAGCACAATCGTGAACATAAATGCACAACTTTAAAGGAGATTTTCTCAATGTTTAGATTTTTTTGCTCCTCAGATTCCAGATTTTCAATAGTTGTGTCTCGACCAAATATTGTCCTATCCTAACAAACCACACATCAATGGAGAGATTATTTATTCAGCTTTCAGATGATGTATAAATCTCAATTTAAAAAAATTGACCCGTGTGACTGGTTTTGTGGTCCAGGGTCACAGATGTGCAGAATGTCTCATAAGTTGGGCTCTGACCCCACTGGATTCTCTATGATCTTGATCTATAAATAGATTTTGCTTCATGAGTTGGGGACCGAGATCGCTCCATTAATTCTGTTTGAAATTAGATGTCAGTGTCCGTTCTACTAATTGACTTTTACGGCGACAGGCCTGATTGACTCATCACTCTCTTCCTCTGTTATCCGCTTCTCTTTCATCCCGTCTTTTTCACCTTTGGCGGAACATGAATGGAAAACACCTTCACAGAGACACCATCGTGCTCAACGCAGAAATGTGCAGCTTGGAGTTTTGCTAAAGCACTCGGATGAATTATTCAGGGAAAATGTTTGTCATTTGCATTGCAAAGTTACATCTAAATTGTGCTTTTGCAGAGAAACTGTCTCGTGGGTGTTGTTTACTTCATGTAAACCGTTACCGATAGTGACGTCACAACATATCAGAAAAACAACATTTTCCAAAGAAAATATGAGTTCTGGCCATTGCTATGCGGCACTTCCTAGTATATTCTGGGTGGTTGCTAGGGTGTTGCTATGTGTTTACTAGGGATTACTGGGTAGTTGCTACAATGTTGCTGTATGGTTTCTAGGATATTCTGGGTGGTTGCTAGGGTGTTGCTATGTGTTTATTAGGGATTATTTGGTGGTTGCTACAATGTTTCTGTATGGTTTCTAGGATATTCTGGGTGGTTGTTAGGGTGTTGCTATGTGTTTACTAGGGATTACTGGGTAGTTGCTCCAATGTTGCTGTATGGTTTCTAGGATATTCTGGGTGGTTGCTAGGGTGTTGCTATGTGTTTATTAGGGATTATTTGGTGTTTGCTACAATGTTTCTGTATGGTTTCTAGAATATTCTGGGTGGTTGCTAGGGTGTTGCTATGTGTTTACTAGGGATTACTGGGTGGTTGCTACAATGTTTCTGTATGGTTTCTAGGATATTCTGGGTGGTTTCTAGGGTGTTGCTATGCGTTTACTAGGGATTACTGGGTGGTTGCTACAATGTTTCTGTATGGTTTCTATGATATTCTGGGTGGTTTCTAGGGTGTTGCTATGTTTACTAGGGATTACTGGGTAGTTGCTACAATGTTGCTGTATGGTTTCTAGGATATTCTGGGGGGTTTCTATGGTGTTGCTATGTGTTTACTAGGGATTACTGGGTGGTTGCTACAATGTTGCTGTATGGTTTCTAGTATATTCTGGGTGGTTGCTAGGGTGTTGCTATGTGTTTACTAGGGATTACTGGGTGGTTGCTACAATGTTGCTGTATGGTTTCTATGATATTCTGGGTGGTTGCTAGGGTGTTGCTATGTGTTTACTAGGGATTACTGGGTGGTTGCTACAATGTTGCTGTATGGTTTCTAGGATATTCTGGGTGGTTGCTAGGGTGTTGCTATGTGTTTACTAAGATGTTTCTATACAGATGGTAGGGATTTCTGGGTGGGTGATTGGATGTTGCTTTAACGTTACTAGGGAATTATTGGTGGTTGCTAGGGTGCTGCTATGCAGTTCCTGGGGTATTTTGGGTGGTTGCTTGGATGTTGCTATGTTGTTACTAGGATATTCTGGGATGGATGCTAAGGCTTTGCCAGGTGGTTAATAAGGATTACTGTGTGTTTGCTACAACATTGTTGTATGGTTTCTAGGATATTCTAGATTGTTGCTAGGGTGTTGCTATGCAGTTAGTAGGGATTTCTAGGGGGTTTCTATGGCATTATTAGGTGGTTGCTAGACGGTTGCTCACGAATATCATTCAGGTCTGTAGCACAAGCATTTAATGCTTAGTGTGAGCAGTCAGTTCATATCCATAACCATGAGTATGAGCTGTACTCGAGCGAACACCATTAATAACAGTGTGCAGTCTTTAAAATGAGGTTTGCGGCCAAGGTGACGCGTGTTAGTGAAGAACATGGAGAATTATGGGTCTAATACTAGCATCCGTCTCACTTCACTGAGGATCTCTCTCTCTCTCTCTCTCTCTCTCTCTCTCTCTCTCTCTTTTTTTTTTCTGTAAAGAACAAAAGTCGTGTCGCAGAGAAGTAAACATCCCTTGTATCTCCTACACATTTAATTTTTATCTATACCGTATAATAAACCTTTCAAGGTTTGCCCCAAGGCTCTTAAGTTATGATTCTGTAGAAGCCTGAAGTCACAAGTCCGTGTTTTACTCGTTCTCCGTATCAGATGAACTCTCATTGTCATTTGTGGAGCGTTTTCGTCACGTTAAATCCCTGTGCTCTGGTTTATCTGCAGGATGAAGGACAGATGAGGATATCTCTATAGAATCGGTGAGAGAGAGGTAAAGGGCAGGTCGTTGTAAGAAAAAATGATGTGGACGTCGAAGATCTCAAAAATGAAGTTTATTCCAGCAAAGTAGTGGCAAGGTACACAAAAGCACCTTGGGTTCACCGGCGTCAGAATGAACCCAGAACATCCAAATCTCAAACCTTTTATCATAATACAGTTTACAACTCTTAATGTAAAGTAAGTTGCTCTTATTGTGACAGCTGTGGTCTGTATGTTAATGAAGTTGAGACTCCCCCTTGTCTGAGAAGATTCTCTGTGTCCCATTCCCATTCTACAATTGATTACCATTTGTTCAGGATTTGATCAACCCAAATGGTCAACTCTTAATGTAAATGAAATCAGAACAGCAAAAGGTTTAGATGATACAATCTATCTGAAGTGATCACATCTTTGATCTTGTGTTGAAACAGAACGGTCAAATGTTTAAGGTGTCAAGAAGCTATTTGAAGTCCCTGTAATCAAAATGGTGGTTGGTTGCCCTCTGTGATATTTACATATTACTGAGATTGGATGTAATTGTCTCTATATGATAGTTAAGCTCTTTTAAGTGAAGGAACATTTTGATATAAATGTATATATTGGAGTGGAAGTTGGATCGGGGCAGACTATAATTTCTTACATCGTAGAAAGGAAAATAGATGGAAAGCAGCTGGAGAGGTTAATAGACTGATGAGAAGATGGTCTTTGAACTTTGACCTTCCCGGGTTATTGACGTCACCAACCCCACATTTACATAAACCCCGCCCCCGGAACACGATTTATAGATTATCAAGACAGAATATGCTAATCAATGACTAAGATAGACATAAGCTTCATAAATTCATTGTCTGACTCCGGTTTGAACATAAAAGGCTAAAAGTTTTTTTAAATGTTCAGTGCATGTGTGTCATGAGCTATTGAAGCTCCGCCCCCTGTGCCGGGAGCAGCAGCTCATTTGCATTTAAAGGGACAGACACAAAACGGTGCGTTTTTGCTCACCCTCAAAAAGTGACAAATTTAACATGCTATAAAAAAATATCTGTGGGGTATTTTGAGCTAAAACTTCACACACACACTCTGGGGACATCAAAGACGTATACCACCCCTTTAAGATATTAAGTAGAGATACACAGATATCGGCCCATTATTTTCACTATTGTTTAAAAATAGCCGATGATCAGGGCCGATTATATTCTGTCAATTTAAAGTGTGCGGAAAAACGTGTCATACTATGTGAAGAAAATGTATCTCGTGTTGATTTTAGGCCAAGTTAATGTTAAAGTAAAAAAAAAAAATTGTGATTTTAAAAGTATGCTCTATTTGACCCTATGAGTTTTTCCCTATACTAAATATTATTAGTGAACGATGTCACTTAACGTTGCATTTACCTCAGAAACAGTTCACACTAGAGAGGAGCTTATTTACGGTTAATTATATATGTATTTGAATGAATTTGCCATGAAGACAAGTGTTAAAAGTGTTCAAACTACCTTATGTACAGCTGGGTTGTAAACAAACATTTCAGTTTATATTTGAGTGTAATTATTATTGGCCTATCTGAAAATAAATAGCAGTTTAATGGAAATATCTCTGTTGTTAATTGTAACCTCTAATATATAGTGTACAAATGAGAGGGTTCCCTTTATATATTTTGCAGAAATCAGATAACATTCTGAATAATCGGTATCGGCAGAGAAATTTAGTATCGGTGCATCTCTAATATTCAGTCTTGTTTAATGAAAATTTTTATTAAAATTAAGTGACTTTATGCTAAAAATATTTTTTCCAATGAAGCTTTTGTCTTTGGATTCAGTTTATTTTTCTGACCCCATCTGCAGATTTTTGTGTGTACTTAAACTCACTTAATTTTGATCAATTTGTTCAGGCAACAAGACTCAATATCTCACATATATGTTGATGTCTCCAAAAATGTATGTTGAGTTTAGACTTCTTCGACTGAAAAACAAGACAAAAATACTGAGGCAGAACTGAAGGACAAAGTGTTCGAGTCATTTTTGAGAACACAAAACAGGATTTTCATGCTTTGTTGAAATAAGTGTAACCATACGGCACAGTTCTGATCTTAATAATTGTGTGTTATTTGTCTGAGTTGTAGTTCTGCATTATATACACTGGCTCTTGCTGTTTTTTGTGGTCGCCTCGACCGCTCGGTGAATGACAGCGGTGTGTTTGATTGACAGCCTTGAACCCCACTGCATGATGAGTGGCACCTTGTAAAGGGCGTCTTGTAAAGCGCTCAGTAATTGCGGTTGTTAACGGCACTGCAGCAGAAAGCCTTCAATCAATAGCAGTGCATCTGCTCGACTCCACCCGTGAGATCACAATCATCAAACCATTACGCTGAGAGGGTCTAAACAATCACTAATGTTACCTTTCAATAAACTCCTGGCTGCACGGCAAAAACGTCTTCCTCAGTGTTTTTCTCTTCTTAAATCAAGATACATTAGAAGCAAAGTGAGTTAATGCTTAAAACAAGAAAAAATAAATGTTAATTCCCATAATGCAATGTGCTTTAAATTTCCACTGATGAATGAGATCATGTTCAACATCTCTTTCTTGATTATTTAATTGAACTGTCAGACATTAGAAAACTTCAACACAAAAAATGTATTCAAAATGCAAATACTATTTTTAAGATTGTTTGTGTTGAAATAAGTCTCTTCTGCTCACCAAGGCTGCATTTATTTGATCAAAAATACAGTAAAAATACAGTGAAATATTATTACCATTTAAAATAACTATTTTCTATGTGAATATAATGCAAAATGTAATTTATTCCTGTGATCAAAGCTGAATTTTCAGCATCATTAGCATCATAAGATCACATGATCCTTCAGAAATCAGTATAATATTATGATTTGATGCTCAAGAAACATTTCTGATTATTAGCAATGTTTAAAACATTTTTGTGGAAACAGTGATTCATTTTATTTTTCAGAATTATTTGATGAATAGAAAGTTCAGCATTTATTTGTATCTTTTTTAACATTATACATTTCTTTACATCAATTGAACACATCTTTGCTGAATAAAATAATTAATTTCTTTTTAAAAAAGGTAGAAGATCTTAATAATCCAAGCTTATGTATGTATTTCTGGGATGATAACTGAACTAAATATACTGTTAAAACATGTATCTGTGTTTCAAGTAATGCGAGTTAGGCTACATAATCATATTTCTTTTTTAAATAACTAACTAAAATTACTTTTAAATTTACAACGAAATATCTGATTCAAATAAGTAAAGCAAGTTTCCCCATGTACTGACTGACAGCTCTCCTGTTCTCCTGTTGAGAGAAATCATGAGTAAATGCAGAGGCGTTGTGTGGAAACATGAGGGTTATTATTATAGTTCTAGACTAAATGTGAGCATTACTCATCTCACTGGCACAAAAAACAGATTCAATATCCCTCAAAATGAATTAAAACAGTGAAATGCAAACTCAGAACAAGCAGTAATGTTATATAACACAAATATACTTTATGTATTTAACTTCACTTTATTAACCAATGTCTTTGCTGCTGGCCTTCGATGATCTATTTAGCCATAGGCTACTGATCAGCAAAAATGACTTCAGATAAACATCACATTTGTGTTTCATTTTGTTGTTTTTATTGCTGAAGTAAGAGTTGATCTTGCTTCTCCTGCGTCCTATTCTTCTGTGATCCACAAAGGTTTGTGTGCGGCGCCCTCTACTGTACAGGAGTGAATATACATTTCCTTCAGCTTTACACCGTGTCCTAACCATAAAGTATTTAAACTGGACACAGCGACCCCAGGTTCAACCAAGGGGGTAATCCATCCGCCGGAAACCGAAGCTTCCCCGGGCGCCGCCATTGGCTAGCAGCAGGAGCAACTTTATCACTCTATGGGCTTCTCCCTTCACTTTATCGGACTTTATGCCTCCACGTCCCCCGATTGCTTGCGAGCTTCTCCGCCGGTCTATACGGTAATTTCTCGACTGTGCGACAGAGAGTCGAGTGGTTATGACGCAATCGTTAGCTTATTTTTACAAAAACTGCTTCTACGGGGCCATAACGTAAGATACAAGGTAATGGAGCCTTTTATACATTGTCGTGTTTCTTTAGAAATAAATAATGGACAAATGGAGTCTTTAAACGCCTCAGATGTAAAGTTATTCGCTGTCAAAGTGACGCCAAAATCAATGGGAGTCAATGGAATGCTAACAGCAGGTGGGGGTCCGCTAGCCAATGGCGGCGCCCCGGGGAAGTTTCAGTTTCTGGCAGATGGATTACCCCCTTGGTCCTAACCAGACGCAATGCGATAAGATTCCAGCGACAAATAATTTCTTTGTCCACACTAGACGCGGCGCAACGCGCGAGATGCATCAAAATCAATCAAAACCCACAGCCAATCAGAACAGCGTGTGGGCGGAGTCTCGCGGCGAGTTCACGGCACGGCACCAGTGAGTAATCTTGACGGCACTCGCAAGAAAATGGATAAGTACATAATCAAATTCACAAATATTACACCATTTAAACATTATTCAAATACATAGGCTACTGAGTTACTAAAACAATCTTTGTCAAAGAATACACTTGTTTGTTCACAGTTTGAACGTTCTTGTTTCCAGTTGTTTAATTTCAAGATCTGAGGTGAATTATCCACTGATGCTTCTACAGCTACAAAGCTGGAGCACTAAATTATATTCAAAGTCACAGGACACGCTTTTAACATTAAATAAAGCACATAAACAGTGCCTGAGATTATCAGTGCCACACTTTGTGTTTGTTGTTCCAGCGACGGCGCAGAAAAATAGAAACCGTTTCTAAACAAGAATCGTCACGTGTCGCCGTCGCGGCTGGCTAGGACAAAAACTCTGATTGCTTTTATCGCGCGTCACGTCGCGTGTAGTTATAGGACACGGTGTTATTTACTTTTGCTCATTTAATTTTTGATGTGAAATGGCATTTACATTAGCCAAAAATAGAACTTTATTTTATTCAAAATAAACAAGCAAGCCCAGCCCAGGTGAAATATAACACATGACTTTCCATAAAAAGTAACCAAGTATCGCAATTAGTTATTATGTATACTTTTAAAAGTAACTTTCCCCATCACTGGTGCCTTTTGGTTTCATCAGTCACTGTAGAGTAAATCTAGAACTGCATCCCCACCCCAACAGCCGAACGTAACCGTGATCTCCGGATAAATTGAGTCTCGAGCACTTCTCTTATGAAGACACCGAAGCTCCTCCTGAATAACACAGTTTTGTGAAGATCCATTAGGTGAACATATTGAAATCCTGAGGAGTGGAACCTGATCATATGCTTCAGCACATTCAGATGGAAGATCCAGACAGATCAAATTACCCAGAATCCCCTCTGACCAGCTTCCCAAAAATGCTTTCAGCAGGATTTGAACGATCAGGTTATCCTGGATTAGGGCAGATTAGATTTGATTATAGGATCAGAAGAAATTTACTATGGGATTATCGGGGCTGATTATCACACACACACACACACACACACACACACACACACACACACACACACACACACACACACACACACACACACACACACACACACACACACACACACACACACAGAAAACAAAGGCTGGAGGGAGGAAATTTTTTTGTTTCAGTTGTTGAACATGTAAAAATAGTTTTAGTTTTTACATTTTAATTTTGAGATTTTATTTCATTTTTTATTCAGACTAATAAATTATGAACCATGTAAACAGAATAAGTGATCTTGTGAAACAAGCATCTTTCTGCCAGTTGTGGTACTTTGCTGCCTATGCTGTATATCACACACCGTACAAACAGACTAACATCGCTACCAGCTACACACACACACACACACACACACACACACACACACACACACACACACACACACACACACACTCCCTCCTGAACGAGATTCGTGACTCGTATGATAAATCATGATGACTCTATATGACTGTAATCCTGTATGACTCTCTCTGACATCATGGCTTTCTCTTTCTGTAGGTGCTGTATATTTTTTTAAAATAATTTTGCATAAAGATTTATTTATATATTTTTGAATGAAAGAGTATGCATAAACAACAGTTAGGATGTTTTGTAATAACAATTAAAATTTAAACACTGTAACACATTGTATTTAAATATTACTGTTCACGTAGCAAAATTTTTTTTATTATGTATAAATACACACACATTCATGTATATATTTAAGGAATAATTGCATTTATATACTGTATATACATTTATATAATTTATATTATATATAAATATTTTATATATAAATATAACCAATTTTTCTTAAATATATACATGATTGTGTGTGTTTTTATATATATAAATAATTATACACAGTACACACACATATATTATGTAAACACAAACTTTTATTTTGGATGTGATTAATCGCGATTAATCTTTTGACAGCCCTAATATATATATATCCTCTTTGGTTTTGTGGTAAAAATATGACTGGAATTGTTTTTATTATTAATGCCATCCATTCATTCATTATAATTGATGTATAATTCATGTTTCTGTGTGTGTGTTTAGGTTGGAATGGGTGGAAATCATCGAGCCGCGCACCCGGGAGCGCATGTACGCTAACCTGCTCACGGGCGAGTGTGTTTGGGACGCCCCGCCGGGCGTGCGGATCAAGCGCAGTGGACAGGACCAGTGGTGGGAGCTTTTCGACTCCAAAACGTCCCGGTTCTACTACTATAACGCCTCTACCCAGTGCACCGTTTGGCACCGCCCACAAAGCTGTGACATCATCCCGCTCGCTAAGCTTCAGACGCTGAAGCAGAACACCAACATGGCTCCGCCCGCGACCACGACCAGCGCCGACAGCAGCCCGGCCCGCAGCGCCGTCAGCACCACGTCATCACAGGAGCACGAGGAGAAGACGTCCACCGCCGAGGAGGGAGAGAGGTGAGTCCGAAGCTTTGAAGCGTAGTTTTTCATGTTTGAATGTTCATTATTTTCAAAGGTGACATATTATACCCCCCTTTCACAAGATGTAATATAAATCTATGGTGTCCCCAGAGTGTGTTTGTGAAATTTCAGTTCAAAATACCGCCCAGATCATTTATTATAGCTTGACAAAGTTGCCGTTTCCGCGCGTGTCCCTTTAAATGCAAATGAGCTGCTGCTCCTCCGCCCTGTTCAGAAGACGGTCCATCCTTTACACGAGCTTTCGGATACTCCGGAGAGAGAGGTGAGATGAAACATTTAGGAGCGCATTAAAGGGGTGGTTGATTATGATTTCACTTTTCTAACTGTAGTTAGTGTGTAATGTTGCTGTTTGATCATAAACAACATCTGCAAAGTTACAACGCTCAAAGTTCAAAGCAAAGGAAGACATTTTCTTTTAAAGAAATCACTTTTTTGCTTAATATTTGTTTTTTAAGGACTACAACAAACGGCTGGTAGGAACTACACGACATTCCTCCCGGGTTAGTGACATCACCAACCCTAACATTTACATAAACCCCGCCCCCAGAACACGAAATATAGATTATCATGACAGAATATGCTAATCAAGAACTAGAAGATAACTACACATAAGCTTCATAAATTTATCAACTAACCATTCAGAAATGTCCTGTTCTTCTACATGTTGTCTCTTCTTCTTGAGTCTCTCCATCTTTGTCTGACTCCAGTTTGAACATAAAAGGCAAAAAATATATATATATTTCAGTGCATGTGTGTGTGTGGGTGTGTGTGTGTGTGTGTGTGTGAGGTAGAAGGACAGAAGCTTGTGAAGCTCTGCCCCCTGTGCCGGGAGCAGCAGCTCATTTGCATTTAAAGGGACACACGCGAAAACGGTGTGTTTTTGCTCACCCTCAAAAAGTGATGATTTTAACATGCTATATAAAAATATCTGTGGGGTATTTTGAGCTAAAACTTCACACACACACTCTGGGGACATCAGAGACTTATTTTACATCTTGTGAAAAGGGTATTATAGCACCGCTTAAAAAAAAAAAAAACTTGAAGTTAAAATGTGTTTTTCATGCTTGAATGTTGATTATTTTCCTCATATTCTCCATTGTTGCTCTGATTGGTCGGGTGGAGCAATGTGTTGTGATTGGTCGAGTGCTTCGAGTGTGTTTGGGAAATGTCCCACCCCTTACCATAACCGCCAGTTTAACACACTACTAACTAACTCAACCAGGCCCCGCCCCTTTATTCTGCGTATTAATTATTTCAATGAGGAATATTGTGACGTGTTCGTTCCCGGGAGAAACTCAAGACTACAATGGAGGCGTTTCAGGAGTTCAGAAACACTATCTATCTATCAATATTGAAATATATTTGGAGCAAATGCGAGTGAAACGCTCACACTGTCGAGTCCTGGAGGAACTGTGAAAACATCCCAGAATCCCTTTTAATTTCCCCCTGGCCATCGCTGAGACCCAGACGTCATCGGAGGAAGTCAGATCTCTCTTAGCTTGAGCATGTGAGCTAGTTTCCACGTCCCTGTCTAATTGTGCATTACAGCCAGTCTTCAGACGCTCTCAATTCTTGATTTTATTTGTTTCGTTAGATCATCGCTGTAAGTGGTTTTGATAGCTTGACTGGACCAGAAATAAATAGCTTCCTGTCTCAACTTCAATATATGTGCACAATACAATGAATGCTGTTTTTGCAGTATATAGTATGTATTCTCTGTACACTAGAGATCCACCGATATTAACATTTTGGCTGATACCGATAACCGATCATTCGTTATATTTGAAAGCCGACAACCAATATATTGTGCAGATAAATCTAAATCTATAATTTTGAAAGCCTGATTACGAAAACAAAAGTCTCATCATTAAAGGCCATGTCCCAAACACACTTATATAATGTGTTATTATAATTTGATGTAGTCTATATATGACAAATTTTGCGTTAAGGGTGCTTTCACACCTGCCTTGTTTAGTTCGGTTGAATCGCACTAGAGTTCGTTTTCCGAATTGGTGCGGTTCGTTTGGGCAGGTGAGAATGCAGCAATCGCACTCGGGTGCGCACCAAAAGCGGACCAAACAAGCGTACCGAGACCTCCTCGGAGAGGTGGTCTCGGTACGCTTTCAAACGAACTCTGGAGCGGTTCGTTTGTGGTGAGAACGTGATCCGACCTCGAACAGACCCAACTGCCAAATAACTGCGTATTTTTGGACTAAACCAGCTGCCGTAGTCAGCCGCGCTGTGCATTATGTCAATGTTTAGCAAAATTAATGCACGCGTTGCCTCCTTCTGAAGTGACTCGCTGCGTGCATTATTTATTTAAATTATTTTCAAGCCGCATTCTCGCTTCATTCTCAAATGTTATTGTTTGCCTAAAGTGGTGTAGACAAACTAATATAATAAACTATGACCAGGGATACAATCAGCCCACAAAGTCATTTCTCCACAGTAAAAACCGGCGTGTTGTCTGCCGGATTTTCCTCCTCTTTGTTTACTTCCGTCAGTTCTGTTTTTTTTTTTTCCCCGCACGTTAATTCTGACAATCAAAGTGCAGTTATGAAAATACGTTCAAGACCCATCTGGCCAACGAGTGATGTGGATGTTGTCACGTGACTGCATTTTGGTTCGTTTCATAAACTGATTCGGACCAGAGCAATCAGTGTGGTGTGAAAAGGAACCAAAACGCCTGAAAAATGCTACAAAGTATAATTTTTCTCCCTTGGTCCGGACCAAATGAACCGAACTACAGATGTGAATTTTCCTTTTTGAAGTGATTCCAATCATATTTCAAGCAATTCAAAACCATCATGTTGATCAGTCGCATTTAAAGCGTTTTAGCTGAAGGAAATAATACAATATTTATCGGCTTTAATATATCGGTCAAATTGTCCTATCAGGCCGATAACGTTAAAAATGAATATATCATATATCGTGCATCCCTACTATACAATATGTTGATTTTCTTTATGTTGAGTAGAGCACAACAGTCTGAAAATCCCACTTACTAGAGAAAGCAATAACATACACTCCTGGTCAAAAAAATTAGAAAAATTACAATTTTTAAATGTTTCCGAAAGAAGTCTCTTATGCTCACCAAGGCTTTTGACCGGGGAACCTTTCAGACCAGATGCATCGTGAGCTTTCACTTCTTCTATGACCATCATGGTCCACTACCATATCAATCGCCAAGTGCAACATGTGTTGTGCAACACACATACAAGGTCTAAACATGCAACTAACTGATAATCAGTAGGCTACAGAATATCTCATTGTTATTATATATCCAAAAGAGAACTGTTCTGATCAACTCCCAAAAGTTAGAAGTTAAGTGCACTGAAATACCATTCTAATTACTAGTAAAAGTCATACCTTTACAAGAAAATTTCATGAAATAATGATTTGGTTTATTTTTAGATTTCATAAGACCTGGAGGTAAGACCCAACCCTCTCATATACTGTATAAACAGAAACAAATTCTCTCTTTCCTATACCGGTACCTGCCCGGACAACAGGGCTATGAGTTGGTTCAGTCCAGACAATCCCTACTGGAGGAATTTCCCTAGCGTTTTGTCATTCAACGTTGACACTTGCTTGAGAAGTTGAAGTCGTTCTCTATCTCCGTTGCTTCTAGCCACGGTGGTTAAAAATGGTACGGTCCACAATAGGGGTGTCTGAAATGAAATCGCTTTACATTAAAATGTTCCTACAGTGAAAATAGGTGTTGACATGTATTGTAACTGTAATTATATTTTTTCACAATATCAGAAAAATTGTCTGACCCCCCCAAAACTGATATTTCGGTTCTTTTGGGAGGTACTGGGTCTTCATTGGGGGGTATAGTACCCACCAGTACCCCCTGTAATTCGAACTATGCTCTGAGGTTCTTATACAATGAAATATGCTTCTGTGAAAGCCACAAACACAGTGTGATTTTGCATTTCACTGCTGAATTCTTTCCGGAAAGCAAGAGAAGTGGGCGGTCGGTGTTGCACTCAGCATTTGCACGCTTATGCCGGATGGCTGGATGCTTAATAGTGAGAGATGTTTATGAATTTGCATGCACATGAAAAAAAACGAAGAAGAATGAATTAAAAGGTAATATTGAAAGACACAGCTGTTATGCTTTAAGATTTATTATTCAAACAGTGTCGCACTTAAATAGTTTCATCCCATGAGGAACGCGGGACGGGAAAGGGAGGGTCGTGAAATGATTTTGTATGACAGAGGAGGAGGAGGAGGAGGCCGAGGGAATGAAAGAAGAGAGAGCCATAGAATGTGTAAATTGATTTGAAGGTCGGATATCCATGAATAATTAATATCCAAAGGAAAACACTGCTCACTTTGTAGTGGGTCTCTTGCTTGGGAGAGAGACTGAGTGAGAGATAAGTTTCTTGTGTTCGGAGTTTTAATCCGGCTGCTAAAGGACGCACACACACACACACACACACACACACACACTTGGCTGTGTAATCCAGTCTGGTCATGGGGAGCCTTCATCGGCCCGTCGTGGCCAAGTGCTGAATTGATTTTACACACTTTTTTTTCTTTAACGCTCTGAGGCCTTTTCTGTGCGCTTTAAACTCACAGACCTCTTAGATTTAGATCTTTAAAAATGGCCTTTGAAGGACTGAGATTTTTAGTGGTGCTTGATCTGAAGTCAAACATCACTTTTATTACTGCTCGTTAGTGTTAGTAATTTGAACAAGCCTAACATTCTCATTAAAATATTGAAACAACTTTCTTTCAGCTGATACGTGACCCTGGACCACAAAACCAAGTCACAGTATTTTTTTTAAATTGAGATTTATAAACCATATGATAGCTGAATAAATAATCTCTCCATTGATGTGTGGTTTGTTAGGATAGGACAATATTTGGTCGAGACACAACTATTGAAAATCTGGAATCTGAGGAGCAAAAAAATGTAAACATTGAGAAAATCTCCTTTAAAGTTGTGCATTTATGTTCACGATTGTGCTGCATTCACTCACAAAAATACATGTTTTATATATTTACGGTAGGACATTTACTAAATATCTTCATGGAACATGATCTTAATATCCTAATGATTTTTGGCATAAAAGAAAAATTTATAATTTTGACCCATACAATGTATAGTTGGCTATTTTGTAGGGTTTGTGGTCGAGGGTCACATATCATCAATCCCTCTTGTTAAATAGAGACACTTTGTATAATTTTGTTCATGGAATATACTTTTTTTTTCTCATTGAATAACTTGTTTCACTTGGAAATTCATCGTATTTGAGAAATAAAATGTTTTGTGATCATTTCAGAGCGAGAAATCTTTAACATGGGGTATAGAAGTTGTTTGTGTATTAAAACTGACGGGTTTATTTAGCTGTTTTTTTAAGTGTGGTTTTAGGGTTGTCTTTATGTGTTTTATATATTGTACAGCACTTTGTTCAATGGTCAGTTGTGTAAAAGTGCTTAATAAATAAAATAAACGAAACATCTTAGGACTGGAAAGTGAGTTTTGAAGATTAGGAGAATGTCTACAGAGCAAAATAAGCTTATTTTATTCCAAATAAATGTTCATATTTTATTTTGACCCCTTTGATAAATAGTAAAGACATTCTTATTCATTATTAGTCTTATTTTCTCTTTTCTGTTTAATAGTAAATAAGATTTGATTTACTTTTTAATAGGGTCCGTATTGTAAAATAAAATAAGAAGAACATTTATTTTTATTAAAATAATAAATATAAATAGTAAAGAAAATCGAATTTATTATAAAATAGTCTTATTTTTCTTTTCCCTTTAATAATAATAATAAATAAATAACAGTTTATTAAAGGGGATATATCATGAAATTAAAGTAAAATAAAATAAAAATATAAAGATTTAAAAGATAAAATAATATATATAAAAATAAATAGACAGAATTTAGATGTATAATCTAAATCATATCTAATCATATTTAGAATAAATATGTATATTAATAAAAAATATATATTTTAATATATTTTATTTGACTTTACTTTCATGATAACCACTGTAATCAATATTAAAAACAGTCTTGTGTTCTCTGTTCAGGTTTCGATGGGGCACTGGCACCAGAGAGAGGATGCTCATCAAGGTGTCGGACCGGGAACCCAGTTTTCTGACGCAGGGAAACGGATACTCCAGTTCTTCCCCACGATCCAGACTCTCGTCCAGCACCGCCCCATCGGACCCCGAAGCCCCGCCCCTTTCCCTGCAGGACCGGCCCACATCGCAGTCTCCATTCATGAAGAGGGCGGAGTTAAGTGGCACTCAACGCCGATGCTCGGGCGATTCCCAGCCGTCATCCCCACGCTATGCGTACGAGCCTCCTTTATACGAGGAACCGCCCTCGGATTACCAGTCCCCGCCTATTTATGAGGAGCCACCCACTGACATGCACTGCGACCCCGCCTTTTTTGGTTCTGATAGATCTCCGGCACGAAAACCAGGTCTTTATCACTCGCCCAAGCAAAGCCCGTCTCCTTACGGTCAACTTGTGTTGACGAGACAGCGCAGCTCAACGCCCGAGAAGACGCCGAACCAAGGCGATCGGGACTATAGCTCAAGTGGGCGGGACTACAGCTCAAGTGGGCGGGACTACAGCGCAAGTGGGCGGGATTATAGCTCAAGTGGGCGGGATTATAACTCTAGTGGACGGGAGTATAGCGCCGCTGGGCGGGAATATGTAAAACAACTAGTTTATGTTGAGCAATCTGGCTCCTCCCCTCGATTTCGCACGACTGAACGTTTGATGAGCTACGGGACCAGTTCAAATAGCCTATCGGCGGGATTTTCTTACGGTGGCTCTTTTACGCTACAGCACAGTCACGACCTCAATGGTGGCAACAGAAAACGTAAGAACCGGAAGCCGTCTTTGCCGGGAGGAGAGGGGGACGGCATGGGATTGGGTCTCGGGGCGATGATCACTCAGGCCCGGTTGGCATGGGAGGCTCAGCAGATGTTACATCAGCGAGGGGGCGTGTCCTCGGATCAGGGAGGGAAAGACGGGTATGAAAGTGACGGGGCGACGCCCCTGCCGCTGCCTGGGCCGGTGGTTCGGGCGTTCAGCGAAGACGAGGCGCTGGCGCAGCAGGAAAGCCACTGGAAACGGGCCACCCTGGACAGACTGGCATTTCCTCAGGCGCTTCTAGAAAAGAGTCTGTCCATGCAAACCAACCTGGCATCACCTGAACCTTACCTCCATCCCTCGCAGGTAATGCACAGATACATGCACTCTGCATCAGGAACTCAAAACATTAGGGGTATTTGCACCAGGTAGTTCCATTTTTTTACATTTACATTTATGCATTTGGCAGACGCTTTTATCCAAAGCGACTTGCATTGCATTTCAAGGTACACGTTTACATTCTTAGCAGTTCTTGCTTTCCCTGGGAATCGAACCCATGACCTTGGCATTGAAAGTGCCAACGCTCTACTGTTTGAGCTACAGGAAAGCTTTTATTGGCCAAGGATGTTTGAATGACATGTAACGCAACCAATCACAGTTCAATTGTTCTGCGTCATGTTTAGGGGCATGACAATATAAATTTTATGTCTCTAATATAATAGACTGGCGACTGGCGTGCATCTAATAAATGATTCAATCAAGAACGTTGTGCAAGTTTACTGCTACAATGGAGCTGCGAACTTCACATTTAATCCTTTGAAAATCCAGCGTTTAGTTGATCCTGGTAAGCGCTCAGTAGCCGCGTTTACATTACCCTTCGAATTGCGCATATTGAAATTGCGAATTGAAAATACGCCCAATGAAAACACGACAATTTAGCAAAAACTCCCTAAAAAATTGCTAAAACGTTTTTACGCTCGCATGAGGTGGTTTTTCAGGCAATTCGGAAAAGGAATATTTCGCAAAACTGCAAAGGAAACAGTTTTTGCGCATTTATAGTCACCTGACGTCGATGACGCGGTGTGTTTGGACAGAAGACGAGACAGATCATACGCATCATAAAAGACAAAACTCATTAAACTCATAAAAGACTTACGGGAATACTATATTCTAAACCACAAAGCAGATTTTAGGGAGAAACACCTCATATGTGCCGCTCACGGAATTTTCCTTACCATTAATGCTTGGATAACACGCCTACGTCTCCTTCAATTTATAATAATAGCCAGTGCGATGGCTTGGATGTATGTAAACCTACCAACATCTGTTGGCATAATTATTGTAATGACTTATCGCGAGAGAAAGACAAATTATGTTTCAGTCGGATAACATCGGTTCATGGAAACGCCGTAATTTCGCAATCGTTTTTTATCTGCATTTTGAAAATATCTCTAAATATTTGCGCAAATCTGTTATGGAAACGAGGCTATTGTCACGGTTGTAAACACAACAGCTTTCTTCTTCCACGAGGGGTTTTGGCGTCACGGCATTTGTTTCCAGGCGGACCGATAAAGAACGCGACACACACACGTCTCCCGGACATCCTGTAGAATTCAACCAATCAGATCGCAACTTCGAAACTCCTGAAGTGTTTCCAGAAAGGTGTGCAATATGCATCAGACGTTCAGCCAGCGGTCCGTGGGCGTGACGTCTGAGACTGAGCATGATATTAATGCTTCCCTTAGGAACGTTTTCCTGTTGCATTCGCACCGCCAGTAGGAACTGTGAAGTGACGTAAGCCACACTGTTTGTTGTGACTTTTATTTTGACTGCGCTGAGCGCTCGCAATCTCCGTGTTCATTAAGGCCAATTTATACTTCTGCGTCGGGTGCGCGCAGTAGGTACGGCGTAGCATACGCATAGACGTGTACCATACGCCGTACCCTTCGCCGTACCCTGATGCGCACCTCCTCAAAAATTTAACTACACGTCGCGACGACGCAGACCGCAAGATCTGTGATTGGTCGGCTTGGTAGCATTGCGTTTCCTCCTACGCGTTTCCGGCGTGTTCTTCTGCACCGCCCGCCATTTTTAAATTCATAAGTTCTGTAAATTCAGAAATTTCACTACAATTGACTGTTTTTCCAACTCGATAAGCTCCAGCTCCAACATGATCCGCTCTCTTTCAGTCGCCATTGCTTGAGGTAGCCAAATCAAAACAGCCACGAAGAATCTATACACAGTGGAACATTAAAACCCGCCCCGCCAACTAGCGTTTCGGCGGTGTAACTGCAGAGCAACGCAGACATAAACGCAGAAGTATAAATCAGCCTTTAGTTTACGATCTGCTAATACTCTATTAGATTGATAGACTGTTATACAGGGAAAGTAGACAGTTATGAAGATTTATTAGCGTATGCCGTGTGGTTGATGTCCAGTGTTGCTGAGCAGAAATACATAATCATGTTTCTCTCGGTCTCCTCAGAGTCGCGTTGGGTTTTCTCCTCAGCGTAAAGGTTAAGAGGATAGATCAGTCTATCACTGATCTACATGTTGTAGAGTTAGTTTCTGGAGTAAATATATAGGCTACAATCTGTGTTTACACAGCTTTTAAAAAAATAAAAAGTTCCTAATATGAAAGATTCCTGTATTAAAGGGGGGGTTGATTATGATTTCCCTTTTCTAACTGTAGTTAGTGTGTAATGTTGTGTTTGATCATAAACAACATCTGCAAAGTAACAACACTCAAAGCAAAGGGAGATATTTGCTTTTAAAGAAAAGGACTACAACAAACGGTTGGTAGGAACTACACGACATTCCTCCGGGTTAGTGACATCACCAACCCTAAATTTTACATAAGCCCCGCCCCCTGAACACGCAGTCCATGTTGAGAAGAGGAAGAGTTGTTGTCGAGCACATTTGTGAGTCAGCTCAAACTTTAGCATCTTTTCACATGCAATAGAAAGTCACTCTGTGTGCATCTCACGACAGTTCCTATACGAGCGATTTATAGATTATCATGACAGAATATGCTAATTGAAGATAGTTAACTCCACATCAGCAACATAAATTCATCAACTAACCATACAGAGACGTCCTGTTGCTTCTACATGTCGTCACTTCTTCTTGAGTCTCTCCATCTTTGTCTGACTCCATTTTAACATTAAAGACAGAACAGTTTCTGTCATTTTAGTGTGTGTGTGCGAGGTAATCGCAGCTGCTAACACACGCGAGCTCTTGAAGCTCCGCCCCCTGTGCTGGGAGCTGCAGCTCATTTGCATTTAAAGGGCCAGGCACAAAACGGTGCGTTTTTGCAAACCCTCAAAAAATTACAACTTTAACATGCTATATACAAATATCTGTGGGGTATTTTGTGCTAAAACTTCACACACACACTCTGGGGACATCAGATATTTATTTTACATCTTGTGAAAAGGGCATTTACCACCGCTTTAATGTCACTGCAGTGGATGGGAGGCAATTCCCTGATTATATTGGCAGAAGTACCTCAAATTCGATAACCATCAGAAGCAGTGCACTTTCTAATTAATAGCACTGAACTCAAATCAAGTTGCTTGATTATGTATCATGATGTTAGAGTGCACTATTATTACGCAATAGGAAAAGTTTTCTTGGACACATTGGCGCTTCGGGCCGTTAATGAGTTGGACTCCTCCGATGGTGTTTTGTGGCTGAACTCTTGAGCTCTTTCAGCCCAGTATAATGAGCATTTAAATGTCCTGTCACCCTGCTCGGATCAGGCCCGAACCGCTGGTTTAACGCTGCCAGTCGGGTTAATTGGGACGCTGACCTTTCAGCGCCCGTTACCCAACCAGTGATATCTTTGTTCTGGGTATATTGGGATGCACGGTTCTCGGAGGCTAAACTGTGTGAGCGTTTCCTTGAAGGATTTTTTCTTTAGGCTCTGCTCTATTTGCTGATAATAATGGAGGTTGACAGTGGAAAACGGTGTCACACAAACTGTCTACATTAATTCTGCTTCCCAAACATTCCCGAACACCATTTGCAGCAATGACATGAAATAAAGGCAGCTCAGATCCAGCTCAAGCGCTCCGGACGGTGTTTAAATCATGATGCTTTTCCGTTTTCAGAGAATTATGGGAAGGTTACAGGCTCTCACAGAAGGCAGACGTGTGTGTGTGTGTGTGTGTGTGTGTGTGTGTGTGTGTGTGTGTGTGTGTGTGTGTGTGTGTGTGAGTGAACAGCAGAACATGCACACGTCTCTTCACACAGACACGCCCTGCTGTGAGAACATTAATATTTCAGCTTGTGCAGTTTTAAGAGTCGTTGTGCTTATGTAAAGGCATCATGTCAGAGGCCTCACCCTCTACACACACACACACACACACACACGCACACACACACACACACCAGGAGATACACGCGTGTGTCTGCTGGGTCACATTTCACACCTAAAAGATATTATATTGTGGAGTGCAGTAAGTGAGGAGACAAGAGACGGAGATGCGTCGAGTCAACTTTACTATCCACTTCAATATTTTTTATCACAGTACAGCGAGTGATATCAAAACCAAAACATCGCGTCAAAACCGGAACTCGTCATCATTTTACCTCCCCTTCCTTAAAGGTACAGTCCCTGGTGAATGTCTCTTTCAGACTTCCTTGTGGGTCACTACACAGGCCCCCCCAGAATTCACCCATAATAACAGGGCCAGGCCGAACATGTACCCCAAATAGAACATGTGACACTATGCACTAATGCAAAACAGAACAGTCCAGCACATAACAGTCCCTCCAACAAAGTTAACGTACAGGGGGGCGGACTGGGCGGCCATACCGGCTGCGCCTAACAGCAGAGGGGCCAAGGGCAAGGGGCGGGGCAGGGGCAGGGGGCGAGGTTGCCGCAGGGGGCAAGGTTGCCGCAGGTGGGCGCCCTCGCCGCGGGGGAAGGGCCAGCTGAAGCGGTTCGCCAATATCCATATGAGCAGGCTTGAGACGGTCAATAGCCACCCGCTCAGGCCTGCCCCCCATATCCACAACAAAGTTCTTAGACCCCCCCACCAGGACGCGGAAGGGCCCATCGTATGGGGGCTGCAGCGGTGTCCGATGGCCATCGTGGCGGATGAAAACATACTTGGCCGATGGTAAATCCTTGGGCACGTAGGACCGGGGAAGGCCATGGTGAGACGTTGGAATAGGAACAAAGGCGTCTGCAATGTCCCGAGACGCAGCCCGATGTGAGGCAACTGACCACGGGGCCGTGGCATCTGGAAGAAACTCCCCCGGGACACGCAGAGGCTGGCCATACACCAGCTCGGCCGATGAGGCCTGAAGATCTTCCTTGGGGGCGGAGCGAAGGCCAAGCATAACCCATGGAAGGCGGTCAGCCCAGTCGCTGCCCGTAAGGCTGGCCCTGAGCGCGGCCTTCATGTCACGATGAAACCGCTCGCACAATCCGTTGCTCTGTGGGTTATAGGCTGTGGTACGATGGACCTTCACCCCAAGGACCTCGGCGACCGCAGACCAGAGCTCCGATGTAAACTGCGGACCCCGGTCCGAAGAGAGGTCGGACGGTGTGCCGAAACGGGCCACCCAAGCCATAATGAACGCCCGGGCCACTTCCGCTGATGTAGTGGAGGACAGGGGAACTACTTCTGGCCACCTGGTGGTCCTGTCCACCATGGTGAGGAGGTAGGTGTAACCACGGGAGGGGGGAAGTGGGCCCACCAGGTCCACATTCACATGATCAAAACGTCTCTCTGGCACTTTGAAGGGTGCCAAAGGAGCCTTGGTATGACGAGTCACCTTTGCGCGCTGGCACGCCACACAGGCCGCAGCCCAGGCCCTGACGTCCCTCCGCAGGCCCGGCCAGACGAACTTGGCCCCCACCAGCTTGGTAGAGGCCTTCGCCCCCGGGTGGGAAAGACCATGGATGGCATCAAAAACTTTATGCCTCCAGGCAGCAGGTACCATGGGGCGAGGTTGCCCAGTGGAGACGTCGCAGAGGAGTGTAGCGTTGGCCGTGTCAAACATCACATCTTCCATGAGCAGTGCCGTGGGGGCCGTCCTGTAGGCTTGCACCTCAGAGTCCGCCATTTGATCCGCAGCCATAGCCGCATAGTCGAGGCCCAAGTGGACGGAACCAGCGACCGCCCGGGAGAGGCAGTCGGCGACGAAATTGTCCTTGCCAGCCACGTGCTGAATGTCAGTGGTAAACTCTGAGATGGCCGAGAGCTGACGCTGCTGTCGACCAGACCATGGCTCCGTAGACTTGGCCATAGCAAACGTCAGCGGCTTGTGGTCGACGAAAGCCGTGAACCGCCGACCCTCCAACAGGAAACGGAAATGACGTGTGGCGAGGAAAAGACCCAGGAGCTCCCTGTCGAAGGCGCTGTACTTCCTCTCATTGTCCCGGAGCTTCCTGCTGAAAAAGGCCAGCGGCTGCCAGGCTCCGCTCACCCACTGCTCACACACAGCCCCCACGGCGTAATCAGAGGCGTCCGTAGTAAGAGCAACTGGGGCGGTCGGAGACGGGTGCGCCAGCAGAGCAGCGTTGGCCAGCGCAGTTTTGGCAGCATCAAACGCATCCGTCATCTCTGGGGACCAATCCAACACGTCCGCCGGTCTCCTACCCCGCAAGGCGTAATACAATGGACGCATGAGCTGGGCCGCATGGGGGAGGAAACGGTTGTAGAAGTTCACCATGCCCAGGAACTCCTGCAGAGACTTCACAGTGCGTGGGCGTGGAAAACTGGCGACGGCCTCCACCTTGGCAGGGAGGGGGACTGCCCCCTGTGGGGTGACGTGGTGGCCGAGGAAGGTGATGGATGACCGGCCAAACTCGCACTTGGCCGGGTTGATGATGAGGCCATGCTCACTGAGCCGGCCGAACAGCTGCCGGAGATGCGTCCGGTGGTCGTCTACGGACGCGCTGGCCACGAGAATGTCGTCCAAGTAAACAAACATGAACGGCATATCTCGCAGCACCGAGTCCATGAGACGCTGAAACGTCTGCGCTGCCCCCTTGAGGCCGAAAGGCATCCGTAGGAATTCGAAAAGGCCAAAGGGTGTGATGACTGCTGTTTTGGGGATATCCTGCGGGTGGACAGGCACCTGGTGGTAACCGCGCACCAGGTCCACCTTTGAGAAAATGGTGGCGCCGGCTAGGTGGGCGGAGAAGTCCTGGATGTGCGGCACTGGGTACCGGTCGGGTGTGGTGGCGTCGTTCAGGCGACGGAAATCTCCACAGGGACGCCATCCGCCATCAGCCTTGGTCACCATGTGCAGGGGTGAAGCCCACGGGCTGTTGGAGCGGCGCACGATACCGAGGTGCTCCATGGTGGCGAACTCCTCCCTGGCGATAGCGAGCTTGGCAGAGTCGAGGCGCCGGGCTCGTGCGTAGACTGGGGGGCCCACCGTGGTGATGTAGTGCTCCACGCCATGCTTAGCCACCGCCGATGAAAACGTGGGCGTGGTGATGTCAGGGAACTCAGCAAGTAGGCGTTGATACAGGTCCCCGTTGGCCAGCGTGTTTGACAGACAAAGCGCCCCTGTCCCTCCCAGCGTGCAGGGGTACGAAGCAAAAGAGAGGGCGTCGATCAGGCGGCAGTTTGTAACATCCACCAACAGCCTATAAGCGCAGAGAAAATCCGCCCCCAGGAGCGACGTAGACACAGCAGCCATGACGAAATCCCAGCCGAACCGCCGCCCGCCGAAACACACTTCCACATGCCTCGTGCCATAGGTACGAATGGGCGTGCCGTTAGCGGCGTCCATCGGGGGGCCGTGCCCGCCAGCCATGGTGTCCACAGGCTGCGCTGGCAGGATGCTGCGCTGAGCCCCAGAATCGACCAGCAGCCGCCGGCCGGACAAGGTGTCGGTGATGAACAACAGCTTGCAGTCACGGCCAGCGCCCATAGCTGCTAATGAGCGCCGGCCCTGGCTTTTCCCTGGGCTCCAAAACTGCAAGGCTGACGACACTGCTTGGCCTTGGCCCCAAACCTGGAATGGTAATAACACCACCCGTCCTCACGCTGTCGGCGGGCCGTCACAGCAGCTGCAGTGTCTGGGTCGTCCTCCGAAGGTGGAACAGACGTGCGCTGGGTGGGCAGCAGTGCATGGACAAACTGCTGTCGGTTGGCGAGGAAAATCCTGTCTGCCTCCACAGCCAGTGCTCGGTAGTCTCTGGAGGAAGGGAGGGGGGAACTAGCCAGTGCGGTGCGCACGGGTGCTGGAAGCTGCCGCAGGAATATGTGGGCGAAAAGGAATGAGGGATCCGCCGCGCCCAGCACCGCCAGCATCCTCTCCATTAACTCGGACGGCTTGCTGTCGCCCAGGCCGTTCAGGGACAGCAGGTGGTCTGCCTTCTCCAGTTCTGACAGTTCAAAGAGGCTCAACAGGAACGTTTTAAGTGCGTCGTACTTGCCGTCAGCTGGAGGAGCCTCTAACAGCGCCATAGCCCTGGCCGTCGTCGAGGCATCTAAGGCCGCTACCACGTGGAAATACTTTGTAACGTCCTGTGTTATTCCTCTCAGCTGGAACTGTGCCTCGATGTGCTGAAACCACGGCCGTGGATTGTGCTGCCAAAAGTCCGGTAATTTGATGGTGGCCGCGTAGATAGCGCCGACATTAACCGCGCCGCTAGCAGCGGCCGGCGCCGCGGCCGCAGCGTTTTCACCACCGTCGTTGTGAGACATAATTCAGCCGTGTTCAACTCGCGTCGGGGTCACCAAATGTGGAGTGCAGTAAGTGAGGAGACAAGAGACGGAGATGCGTCGAGTCAACTTTACTATCCACTTCAATATTTTTTATCACAGTACAGCGAGTGATATCAAAACCAAAACATCGCGTCAAAACCGGAACTCGTCATCATTTTACCTCCCCTTCCTTAAAGGTACAGTCCCTGGTGAATGTCTCTTTCAGACTTCCTTGTGGGTCACTACAATATTTTGCATATAAAGAAATCAAACTTATTTTATGACCATTGAGATTTAACACATTTTCCCCTGAAAGTCTCATTACTTGAATAGAAAATAAATAAATAAAAATTATTTAGAAATAAAAATGCTATATTAAAGTACACACAATTTACTTTCTCACTATTATTATTTCACTACTGCTTTTTTACATTTACATTTGATCTAAAATGACAAAGTAGTTAAAAAACAGAAACAATTTACAGTTATCATAATAAAAACTATAGATCTAAAAATATTAGTGTACATTAATTTAACAGCAGCAGCAGATCTATTCCTCCAAGACATTTACACATATCAACATTGACAAACCCATTACATGCCAAACACTCTGAAAGTTGTCATGACAGAAATATATATTTTTTAAGCAATTAATATATTTATTTGTCAAATTATAATTAAATATTATAAATATTATACGTTCATTATAATATATAATATGTTATTGGTCTCAAGTTCACTTTAAAATGAAAATTACCCGTTTGGCCGGAAGCTAGAAGTTTACTTTGTAACATGTTAAATATTAATATTTTTCTTACACAAACGCATCGCTTCAAATGCTTTATTAATCCCCCGGAGCCGTTTGTGGAGTTAATTTATGATGCATGGATGCACTTTTTTGAACTCCAAACTGATGGTTGCAATCCACTGCCACTATAAAGCTCGGAAGCGTCAGGGTGTTTATTAATATAACTCTGATTGATTCGTCTGAGAGAGGAAAGTCATGTACATCTAGGAAGGCTTGAGGACGAGTAAATCATGAGGTAATTTTCTTTTTAAAGGGGTGGTTAAATGCCCTTTTCACAAGATGTAAAATAAGTCTCTGATGTCCCCAGAGTGTGTGTGAAGGTTTAGCTCAAAATACCCCACAGATATTTTTATATGTTAAAATCGTCACTTTTTGAGGGTGAGCAAAAACACACCGTTTTGTGTCTGTCCCTTTAAATGCAAATGAGCTGCTGCTCCCGGCACAGGGGGCGGAGCTTCAACAGCTCATGTCCTTTTACCTCACACACACACACACACACACACACACATGCACTGAAAATATCAAAAACTTTTAGCCTTTTATGTTCAAACTGGAGTCAGACAATGATGGAGAGACTCAAGAAGAAGTGACAACATGTAGAAGAACATGACATTTCTGAATGGTTAGTTGATGAATTTATGATGCTTATGTGTAGTTATCTTCTAGTCACTGATTAGCATATATCTTGATAATCTATAAGTCATGTTCCGGGGGCGGGGTTTATGTAAATTTTAGGGTTGGTGATGTCACTATCCCGGGAGGAAGCTCGTGTAGTTCCTACCAGCCGTTTGTTTTGTTGTAGTCCTTAAAAAACAAATATCTTCCTTTGCTCTGAACTTTGAGCGTCGTAACTTTGCAGATGTTGTTTATGATCAAACAGCAACATTACACACTAACTACAGCTAGAAAAGTCAAATCATAATCAACCACCCCTTTAAAGTGATCTACTCCTTTAATGACTGGACTGTCGACCAGTCGGCTTTGGGCAACGCTCCCCTGGACAGTCCTCTGCATTTCTTCCCATCACCAAAAAATACATACATAAATGTATCGACACTGAATAAGCATGACGGGGTGATGTGAAGAGGAGGTTAAGATGAGAATGTGCTCCTGAAGCAGCGTGATCACAGACGGATGAAGGAGAAGATGGAGAGAACTGAAGCGGTGGAGGAGAGGAAGCCTGCGTGACTCATTTATTAATCGTGTTGATCAAGAACGCCTGTGGCCATCAAACTTTCCCTGAGAAATCAGCCAGCGTTCCTGCAGCTGCCACTCAGAAATAATAGTGCTAACACTCAAATATGGAAAATCAGCCTTTTGAAATATTACCATCAATATTTGAAATTCACTCTGTAAGAGTCATATTAAAAACGCTTTACAGGTGAAACTGGAAAAATTTGAATATGGTGCAAAAGTTCATTTATTTCAGTACTTCAACTTAAAAGGTGAAACTAATATATTATATAGACTCATTACATGCAAAGTGAGATATTTCAAGCCTTTATTTGTTATAATTTTGATGATTATGAAAGCATATGAAAACCTTTTCACAATATTCAAATTTTGAATTTGGGGTTTTCATAAGCTGTAAGCCATAATCATCAAATTTATAACAAATAAAGGCTTGAAATATCTCACTTTGCATGTAATGAGTCTATATAATATATTAGTTTCACCTTTTAAGTTGAATTACTGAAATAAATGAACTTTTGCACAATATTCTCATTTTCCAAGTTTCACCTGTAAATATATATATATATATATATATATATATATATATATATATATATATATAGTTTTTCGTAGTACATTATAATTTAGATGATGTTAAACATAGACTATCTGTCTTTAAATATATCTTTTGCACGATATTCTAATTTTTCAAGTTTCACCTTACTACATTTCTATATTTTTTGAAGAAATCGTGAGGTGTTTGATCACATAAAAGTCCCCAGCGCTCCTTCAATGTGCGTCTGTGGGGTTTTTCCACCTGTTTTAGGGTCCAGCTGCTGAAAATGGTGCGTATGATCACGTACAAGCACAGCTCTGCTGAGGAAGTCATGTGATCAGAGGAATGCAGTGCCGTTTGCAGCTGTTTGAAGCGTGCTTCATTATGAAGCGGTCATCAGTCTCACGGGAGTCATTAGGATGGATGATGTCTCTGCTGTGTCAAATTAACTATATTTATGAACCCAAAAATATGAAGTCATTTAGCAAGACCAAGGGCATATTCACCGTCCCCCGTGTTCTCGTCACCTTGTGACCTCCATATCATCAAATTATTATATCATAAACTGGTGTTCTGAATCTCAATATGTTCTCTAAAGATTCATTACAATACTCAGTTCATGTAAATAAATAAATACACATATCAATTGAACAAGTTAAAGTAAATGACTCATTTTGAATGATTTGTTTGAACACACAAGGAAAATATGTATCTCTACAAAAAAAATTTTTTTTCTTTATTAGCTAGTATTTTTTTTTGCATCTTTCAAACAAGACATTTCACAAGTCGCCATTCATTGTTTACACGCACACCTTTTGTTTCAATCTAACTGAATTCATTCTGATTGGTGAATCTGAATATAGTGTTTACATGAACGCTAAACAAGTGATCGGTTGATGTGCGTTTTAACATTGCTAAGAAAATTCCCGCTCCTCCGTGAGAGATACGAGACCGGTGCGTCTGACAGGTGCCGCTCATCAGTAATCACGCCACCGGCCTCGCGCCGTTCTCCCGCGGCCGTCAGTCTCGTCCCGCTCGCCGTTCTCCCGCGGCCGTCAGTCTCGTCCTGCTCGCCGCAGTAAACATGATGAACGACGATTGTAGAACGCTAAAGCCGAATCCCGGACATCTTCAGCGGTCTCGAAATCCCGGGCAGACTCGTCACGGAGACTTACTAGTAGCCTAGCCTTGTTGTTTAACTGCGCTCTTACCGGTAGGCGTGGCCTCGTAGGGCAGAGAAGCAAGTGCATTCTGGGAGTTGTTGTCTTTCATCCACATGAACCACAAATACATTTTCTGGCTTTTCTCAGTCTAGATGGCTCCAAATTCTAAAATAATTTCACATTTCTACTGCATAAATGACCCATTTTAAACACACATTCATCTTTACAGAGGTGAAGTATCCCTTTAACTAGTTTACATTAGGAGTAGCTTGTAGTTTGAGATGCTACAATTTTCAATTAAATTTCGCCCTTAGCAACGCCCTAGCAACAATCCATAAAACAATCCAAATTTCCTTCAGAAAAATGTAAAAATATTCCCCGTCTTATTCATATTTTTTTTGTTTCATGTAACATTGCATGATGCGTTTCATAACCAATGAAGTTACTGAGGCCACGGGAGAAACTCGGCTGAATCATTTGAAATGTCATAAGTGTGTAATCGCCTGAAGGAGGTATTTTTGCTCTTTTGATAGTTCTCATTATTTTGGGGATTGACTCATTTCCTCTCCGTGCTCCTCTTGACCCGACCCGAGGCTGAGACGCCGGGTTCATATCTGTTCTTCCTCTGCTCTGAATGCTGCTCTTCAACATCAACATACAATGTTTTCTTTCTTCCCAAGTCGGAAGATCTGGGAGCGTGTTCCCAGTTCGAGGCCAGCCGGAACGCCAGGAACATGATGCCCAGTGCGAGCTGTGGCGTCTTCCCAGAGTTCACGCTCCGCAAACCCTCCTCGGAGACGGACATCGAGAACTGGGCATCCAAACACTTCAACAAGCACACCCAGGTACACACGCATGATCACCAGTGTTTAATGCACAAAAATTTTAACCTTATTTATACCATGGTCTGAGTGAATACTCGATTCTGATTGGCTGCAGGGTGTCCATTAAAAAGTGATGTAGGACACCTAGTAAAGGAGCTCTAAAACCGTTAGATTTCGATTGTAAAACTAATTAAAATATAAACTAATGTTTTAAAAATGTGTTATTTGGCAAGTGAACATGGTATAAGTGGCCTCGTCGGGCATTAACCCTTACAAAGCCTACAGTATCAAACTCATACATGAATTTCTGAGGTCTCTAAATGATGAAAACGTTCTCCTCCAGTCCTTCTGTCGTCTGATCGATAGTTTTGACCGGCGGTTCCCAACCCTTTTTTTGTCTGAGACCCCCTTTTTCCCAAGAAAATATTTGAGGGCCCCCCTTCACATTTAATTATATTATCGCTCTTGTAAGCTTGCAGCAAGGATGACAAAATATGTTGTTTTCAAACATACGGTATGTTTACTATAACCAGATATGTTAATGCACAAATAATAGCCTGTAATATTGAAAATACAATAACAAAAACATCAGTAGGCCCTATGTAATTTAAAAACGTAAGCCTAGGAGTAGCCTATATTGGCCCTATTTGAAATGCAATAACACAAATATTCACACTGGTGTGTAGGTAAAAAAAAGAAAGAATATTGGCTATTACTAAATGACTGCTGTCTGGGACCTCAATACTTGCATGTTATTTGTGAGGCTTTATTTTTGAGGCTTTTGGCGCTATAGCGAGCGATAATAAACTTGCGTTTATTAAGAATAATGCGTCTTTCGGAAGAACATTGTAGCTGGAACTACTTCTCTCTGTGTACGTCTGTGACGAGTCACGCAGGCACTGGGCTACTCCGCATCCGAACCAGTGTAAAATAGTCCCAATGTAAACACTTATTATAGGAGTACCAGTGGTTCAGGATAAGACAAAAACACGGATTGGAAAATGGATTCATGATGAACTCGCTCATTATATAAATTTTGTAAATTTTGAACAGAAAAAAGTTAAGGACTTTTATTTAATGCTCATTGCTAAAAACTTTTCAAAATATGACGCAACCCCCCACAGAGCTCGCTGAGGCCCCCTTGTGGGCCGCGACCCCCTGTTGGGAACCGATGGTTAAGACTCTTTTAGCAAGTAAAAGTCTTTTAGTGTAATTGTACGAACATCCACCTTGTCTTTTTGCTGTCAAATCACTGATTTTTATCAAGTAAAAACAAGAATAAATTTTATATTGCTTGTAATATTTCAACTTGACTATCAGACATCATTCATTAGATAAATCAGTGAGTATCAAATACGATCATTAGGCTTTTGGTGAAGGTTTAACCGAGGTGATTTGTCTTCCAGGGTCTGTTCAGGAGGAAAGTCTCCATTGCCAACATGCTGGCCTGGAGCAGCGAGCCCATCAAGAAGCCCATGATCGTGACTTCGGACCGAACCGTGAAGCGCGAGGCCGTGGACCTCTTCAAACTGATCCAGATCTACATGGGCGACCGGCGTGGGAAAGGAGACCCTCTGTCGGTGGCTCTGGAGGTGACGGTGCGGGGCTGGAGCTGTCAGGGCCTGAGGGACGAGCTGTTCATCCAGCTCTGCAGACAAACCACCGAGAACTTCCGCTACGACAGCCTTCAGAGAGGCTGGGAGCTCATGGCCATCTGTCTGGCCTTCTTCCCCCCTACGCCTCGCTTCCACAACTACCTGGAGGGCTACATCTACAGACACATGGACCCGCTGAACGACACCAAGGGTACGGCGTGAGATTCACATTAGGTTTAAAGGGGTCATCAGATGCCCATTTTTCACAAGTTGGTATGATTCTTAAAACCGTATCCTAACTACACGCGACGGCGACACTCGACGATTCTACTTTAGAAACGGTTTCTATTTTTCTGCGGCGTCGTGCTGGAACAACAAACACAAAGTGTGGCAATGATAATCTCAGGCACTGTTTATGTGCTTTATTTAATGTTAAAAGCGTGTCATGTGACTTTTAATATCTTTTAGTGCTCCAGCTTTGAGCTGTAAAAGTAACAGATAATTCACCTCAGATCTTGAAACTAAACAAATGGAAACAAGAACATTCAAACTGTGAACAAACAAGTGTATTCTTTGACAAAGATTGTTTTAGTAACTCAGTATGTATTTGAATAATGTTTAAATGGTGTAATATTTGTGCATTTGATCATGTACTTAAGAGGTGGTAAGATCCAAGAGCAGTATCTATTGGGTAATCCGTATTCACAACTAGTCCAGGCAAGGGTCAAATATCCAGTAAGGCAATCCAAAACACAAGAAACAAACATGAACAGGGCAGATACAAACTACGGAAGTGCAGTGACATAAAACAACAAGGACACCGTAACAAACACTAAACAGGCAGGGTATATATAACACAGATCTAACAATGATGATGGGGAACAGCTGAGTGCAATGATGATGGGGAACAGCTGAGTGCAATGATGATGGGGAACAGCTGAGTGCAATGATGATGGGGAACAGCTGAGTGCAATGATGATGGGGAACAGCTGAGTGCAATGATGATGGGGAACAGCTGAGTGCAATGATGATGGGGAACAGCTGAGTGCAATGATGAAGGGGAACAGCTGAGTGCAATGATGATGGGGAACAGCTGAGTGCAATGATGATGGGGAACAGCTGAGTGCAATGATGATGGGGAACAGCTGAGTGCAATGATGATGGGGAACAGCTGAGTGCAATGATGATGGGGAACAGCTGAGTGCAATGATGATGGGGAACAGCTGAGTGCAATGATACAGTGATGGGTACATACAAGGATTGTGGGGAATGCAGTTCATAATGTGGATGACACCAAGGGGAAGAGGACCTCTAGTGGTTACCCAGGGACACACAACCAGACACTGTGACAATTATCCATTTTCTTGCGAGTGCCGTCAAGATTACTCTCTGCTGTGCACTCGCCGTGAGACTCCGCCCACACGCTGTTCTGATTGACTGTGAGTTTTTATTGATTTGTACGCATCTCGCAGTCGCGTCGCGTCTAGTGTGGACAGACAAATTATTTGTCGCTGGATTTCATTGCATCACGTCTGGTTAGGACACGGTGTTAGGGTCTTCATGAAAAGTTTGTAACATACTTTGGTTAAAATTCCTCAATGGTGGTGTAAAACAGCTCTGTTCACAGCGACCCGTTTCAGTGCATGTCTCTTTAAATGATAATGAGCAACTGCTCAACACCCCACCCCTCCCCTCCCTCCTCCCTTCCTTCTGTGTGGCGTGTCGTCACAAGACGTGTAAAGTGATGCTTTGGCAGACAGACAGTAAACAAATGGTTGAGGCCGGAAATATGCTAATACGAGAAATATGCTAATACAGAAAATATTCTGATACGGGACAGTCCGTCAGTGGTCGTGGGCGGAGCATGAGCAATATGACATCATAGTGCTCAGAAAATCTAAACGGCTTGATTATTGAGAGTGTTTAGGCTTTTTGAGGATAAAAAAAAAAAGAGTAAATTGATTTTTTTCATTGTATGGTGGTTGTGTCCACACACTGCAAAGACACATATATATGCAAACACCATATAAAAGTGAATTTTGCATCCGATGACCCCTTTAAAATCATTTCATTTAATTTATAAAACGGTTAATAGTTCCAATCCTCGATTCTGATTGGTCAATAGTTGTGTTTTATTCACGATAAAACACGGCTGCTTCCCCCAACGGTTCTATGTATCACTACACAACACCCCTAGCAACCGCTCTTAGCAACGTAAACAATGAACGACATCCAGGGTACGGCGTGAGCTTCATGATAACTGATATCACATGATAAATCTTTAGGGATAGTTTACCCAAAAATGAAAATTACCCCATGATTTACTCTCCTCAAGTCATCATATATGTATGACTTTCTTCTTTCAGATGAATAGAATTCGGAGTTATATTAAAAAATATCCTGGCTCTTCCAAGCTTTATAATGGCAGTGAATGGAGGATATGATTTTGAAGCCCAGAAAAGTACATCCATCCATTTAAGTTGATGTAGTTTTAAATATGGATATTTTTCCTCACAATAACATGTCGTTTCGCTTCAGAAGACCTTTATTAACCCTGAGGAGCACTTTTATCATGGATGGATGCACTTTTTTGGGTTTTAAAATCATATCCTCCATTCACTGCCATTATAAAGCTTGGAAAGAGCCAGGATTTTATTTTTTATTTAACTCTGATTCTATTCACCATCATATACACCGAGGATGGCTTGAGGGAGAGTAAATCATGGGGTAATTTTCATTTTTGGGTGAACTATCCCTTTAAGACCAGGTCACGCCAAGGGCCAGATTTCTGAACAGTGTTTTAAATGTATTTATTTATTTATATTTGAAAGTGCAATATAAGGAATTTAGGTTCTGCAATAGTTTTAAATTGTTTGCAAGATTAAAATTAGTGAGGAAAGGTCGACTCCAAACTCTTTTTAAATGAATGAACTTAAAGTAAAAATTAATAATAGTGTTAAGATTTGCTGGATGCTGCATGTCAAAAAAGTATGATGTCATGCGCTGTCCTGACAATTATTATTAAGCTATTAAGATTCTGATCATCCAAATACAGTTCGTACAGAGAGAGTGTTGTGCATTATGTTTGTGTTTCTCTGTTGCAGGAGTGGCGATAAGCAGTTATGCAAAATACTGTTACCGTAAACTCCAGAAAGCTGCGCTCACCGGAGCCAAGAAGGTGTGTGTCTTTTCTTTATATTTTTTTTTTTTTTTTGGTAACACTTTATTTTACAGTGTCCTTGTTACACATGTTACATGTACTTACCATAGTAATAACAGTAAATTATGCATAATTACATGCAACTCACCCTCAACCAAGTCCTAACCCTATAGTAAGTACATGTAGTTAATTATTATTACTCAGCACTTAAATATATAATTACATTGCAACAATGACACCTTAAAATATAGGGTTACACTTTATTTTATGGTGTCATTGTTACAATGTAATTATATATTTAAGTACGGTACTGAGTAATAATAATTAACTACATGTCTTACTATAGGGTACGAGTACGATTAGGGTTTGGTTGAGGGTTAGTTGCATGTAATTATGCATAATTTACTGTTATTACTATGGTAAGTACATGTAACATATGAAACAAGGACACTGTCAAATAAAGTGTTACCAAATAAAGTGTATTTTTTTATTTACTGTAAAGCACTTTGTGACCCTTCCTTGTCTGTGAAAGCTGCTATATAAAGAAACGTTACTTCCTCATGCTTATAAGCGTGTTTGGGGTTGTTAAAGTTAGGTTGCACTGCAGCGGACACTGAAAAAAACAACTTTCACTTAAAAAATTGCTTGTAAATGTGTAAATAATTACAAAGAAAATACAAGTACACATAAAAAAAATGGTGTAGAAACAGTTTTCACTCAGAAATTGCTAAATCTCACAAACAATTAGAAAGAAACTAGGGATGCACAGATATCAGTATTGTCAATATATATTACTTTTTAATGTTATCGTTATCGGCCTGATAAGAATATTTGCACGATATATTAAAGCCGATAAATAATGTGTTATTTCCTTCGGCTGAGACTCTTCAGATGCGACTGATCAACATGATGGGTTTGAATTGCTTGAAATATGATTGAAATCATTTCAAAAAGGAAATAGAGTAAAGTCTGTCATATAAGACTACATAAAATTATAACGAGAACATCATTATGATTGTGTGTTTGGGACTTGGTGAGCCTTTTGTTTTTGTAATCAGGCTCTCATTATATAAAAATTTGGATTTAGATTTATTGGCCAATATATCACTTATCGGCCTTCAGATATAAAGAATTATCGGTATCAACCAAAATGTTCATATCAGTGCATCCCTAAATTAACATTAAATTAAACATGAAGTTTTGAGGTAGAAGTAAAACTGAAACTGTATTTTATTGTAAAACTTGGAAAAAATATTTCACAAATACTTTCAAAGAAACTGCAAGTAACACATTGAACTGAACCACATTTTGAAGTAAAAAAGACTGAAATAGTATTTCATACTCCAATAATCGTACGACTTTGAAAAGTAATATTTTTTACGGTGTATTTTTAATTTGATATGTAATGATGGTGTTCTGCCTCTGCTCTGATGATTCTTCTCTGTGTTGCGGCTGTAATTGTCTCTATTGGCACCGCATGTGCTAATTGGCCGTGAAGTGGTGGCAGGACCCGGTTCGGCCTGGTATTTAACGTTTTTTAATTAACATTCAGTTTCGCAAATTTGGCTATTGCCCTGGAGACATCGCCATGACAACGGTTGCCGAGTCTCAAATAGGCTGGTGATGATTTACACGGCGACCGCATTGTTGCGTGATGAGGTGTCAATCATGGCACCTGCGTGACGGGATCTTCCCCGTGCGCTCTCGGGTTTATATTCCTTCTCGTGTGTGAATGTTTTAATTGCATGATGCCAGTGGCCCGTGGAGACTGTAAACGGCCAGTAAAAGGGAACTGTGTGTGTGTGCCAGACGCCCAGCAGGGTGAAGCTCGAATCCATGGCTCTGGTCCAGACGCTAGTGTGCTGCCTACATAGGCATCGTTTGCATGCTCATCAAGACTGCAGCATATGCCACCTTTCTTTGGCCGGACACGAAGCCAGGGTTCATATCTAGTATGGAAAAGTATTGGATATGATTTGAGCAATTTCCAGGTCTGGATATGTATGGAAAAATTACAAATATTTGTGTTTCCAGACTATTGCCACTATTTTTTTCATTACGCAAATAAATGATTTAATCTGCAAATTTGTAGTAGAGCAAACATTATTAAATAGAAGAATATCCTGCTGTAATTTTTTTAAATAATATTTTCTAAATTAATGTAATCAGTGACGATATTATTTTAAAAGTAGAAATGAATAAATGTATTGCATTTAAAATATTTCAAATGTATTCAGTGAAAATATTATCAATATTATTTCATTGAATTAAATATATATACAATGAATTAATAAAATGTAAAATTTAATAAATAAATGTTATCAGTGATAATATTTTAAAACGTATAATGAATATATTTAAAATTATGCAGTCAGTAAAAATGTGAATGTAATCCATATTATTTTATTATTTTTTTAAATAATAATCTTAATACAATTTATATTATTTTAAAGATTATTATAGGAATTTCAAAGGATTTTTCTAAATAAATGTAATCAGTGATGATATTATTTTAAAACGTACAAAATTAATATGAAATATTTTTCTAAATAAATGTTATCGGTGACGATATTTTAAAACTTATAATAAATGAATTTAATACATTTTAAATATTCAAAATGTATGCAGTCAGTGAAAATGTAAATATACCGTAATCAGTATTATTTTATTGAGTTAGTTTAAACTTTATATTAACTGATAATATGAATTTAAAATGTTTTTTTTTCCTAAATAAATGTAATCAGTGACAATTATATAATATATTATTTTAATTGTGCAGTTAGTCAAAAAGGGGAATGTGATCAATATTATTTTATAAATTTGTCAATATTATTTTAAAACTTATAATATGAATTTATTAAAATGCTGCGCATTGATCAGTCTGGGTTTGGTGCAATATTCTGCTAGATATTTGGCAACATAGTAGCTTTTTAGTTGTAAGTAGTAGTTGTTTTTGTTGATTGGTTGATGTTTGTCAAAATAAATATTTTTCTAATGCACATATTGCATATGCGCACATTTTATGATGGCTATATTATCAGGGACCCCCAAGCTCCCAAAAAATGGGGTGAACGATTTTTAACCCCCAGGGTTAATAGATATTAAAAATTGGCTGGAAATTTGAGTCTGGAAAAGTATGTAGTTTTGAAATGGAACATCTGTCGAAACCCTGTCACATGCAATCCCATGATGCATTGTGATGAACTCACTAGATTTTGGTACAGTCACATGCACTTTTCTCTAATCTTGTCTGATTAGCATTATTGCTGGGTATCGATTCAATCCGATTTCCATTCGACTCAATGAATATAGATTTAATACAAATCCTATATTTATAAAAAAGAACATAAGTTTACAAGTGGTTAATTAATAAAAAGAAATTAAGAGCCACAAACCTGTATATTAAACTCTTTTTATTTTAGGTACATTCAAACAGAACCAAACTCTATATTTCAAATGCATACAGTGAATAGACTGGATTTTGATGCAAGATGAAAAATTGATGCTGAGAACCGGGCGAGTCAGAACAGTCGATCAAACTCGATCAGGATATTTTATGTTTATGATAAAACGCACATAAATCTCACAGCATTCCCTGTAACATGAAGCCTATGAACAGTGGAGGAAACTAATACTGGCTTTTGGGTGATAGATAAATAATAATAAATATGGAAAAAAATAGTTTGAGAACCGATTTTGAATCGACCACATTGTAAAAAGCGATATTTGCCCAGCCCTAACTAGCGATATGTTTAATATCTGTCTGTCCGTAGGGTTTGAACAAGCCCTCAATAGAGGAGATCGCTCACGCTCGCAACGCCATCTTCCGGCTCTCGATGTTCGGCTCGTCTCTGGAGGAGGTGATGCTGATGCAGAAGGACCGGTACCCTGACCGAGAGCTGCCGTGGGTCCAGACGCGGCTCTCAGAGGAAGTGCTCGGCTTGAACGGAGACCAGACCGAGGGCATCTTCAGGTCAGAGACGCTTCTGATGAAGATTTCATTGCTATATTTAAAGGGATAGTTCACTTTAAAATGAAAATTCGGTCATCATATACTTGTTTCAAACCTGTATGAATTTCTTTCTTCTGCTGAACACAAAGGAAGATATTTTGAAGAATGTCAGTAACCAAACAGTTAACTGGTCCCATTGACTTCCATAGTAGGAAAAAACAATACTATGGAAGTCAATGGGACCAGTTAAAGGTAGGGTAGGTCAGAATTGTCTAAAAAAACTTTTATTCAAATTTGTTTAAACTGTCTTTATATATCAATACATAATTAAAATGCAAGTACTCTGAAATAGAGAGTATAAAAAACTGAGTGACTCTAGTGTATTTAATCTTCAATAAACACAGCTCATTAATTCCATTCACTCCCACCTAAAAACGGGTGCGCGACTGCGCGCACGTGGGCGGAGCCAGTAATAGCGGTGGTAGTCATGGCGACGGAGAGTGACAGTCGCGCAAGCCAATCACTTGTTTCGTCCCGGTAGGAATTAATGAGCTGTGTTTTTTGAAGATTAAATACACTAGAGTCACTCAATTTTTATACTCTCTTTTTCAAAGTACTTACATTTTAATTATGTATTGGTATATAAAGACAGTTTAAGCCAATTTGAAAAAAAGTTCTTTAGACAATTCTTACCTACACAACCTTTAATTGTTTGGTCACTGACATTCTTCAAAATATCTTCCTTTGTGTTCAGCAGAAGAAAGAAATTCATACAGGTTTGAAACAAGTATATGATGACCGAATTTTTATTTTAAAGTGAACTATCCCTTTAAGTGTTTCCATGCTGTGACTGAGTAATTAAAATACTCAGCATTATTTTGAGCTATTTGATAATGTGCAAGAAGCATAATTTTGAACCAAAAAGTCATTTGATGGGATGGTTTCATCCAAAAAAATAAATAAATAAATAAAGAACTAGTTAAAAAAGTATCAAGATATGTTTTCCATGCAGAGGAAAAATTATATTGATCATATGCTGTGACTTAGTAATTAAATATTCATCATTATTTTTTAGATTTTTAATATTGTGGGTAACACTTTACAATAAGGTTCGTTAGTTAACATTAGTTCACTACATTAGTTAACATGAACTTATAATGAACTGTACGTATACAGCATTCATTTATTAATCTTTGGCAAAGTTAATTTTAACATTTAGCACTGACAGGAAAAGTTATATTTCATAATTTTCATTTACATGCACTATTTATATTTGTATTCTGCAATATTGATTTACATATTCTACTGAGGTTTCTACCATTCTTTCATGATTTTTCATGTTCATCACTATTTCAAAATAAAGGTCTGAACACCTTAGGAGTATGAACATATTCTTGTTGCAAATTGATAAATTACGGCTCCTCAGTAATTTATTTGGACAATCACCAAATATGTAAACTAGAGATTGTAAGCTTTCAAATGATATATAGTTTGTCAAGATTAGTTTAGGTTTAGTATAGGATATTAATGTTTTAAATATGTAATGGCTGTGCCAATATAAGGGGTTAAATCAGAGACACCATTAAACTTCTCAGTCTTAACGTGAAATTAATCTAATGGGAAATTTAATTACTTAAAAAGTGCATTAAAATCACCAGTGTTCACAGTGCCTGCAAAATCATTGCAAATGTATTGTGAATTTTCAGCCCTAATTAACCCTCATTAACCTGCTGACATCACCACATGTAAACCATTAACCCACACAGTAGATAATGTAAAACTGTGTGGTTATAATTAATAAATGAGTCTAATTAGACCGAGATTATTCAGTGTTGGCATGTTTACTGGACTGTCGTTGCATCCTAAATCGAATACTTCTTCTCAAATGTGTATATAATGGACACTTTGCTATCCCATGAGGCCACGGGAGAGGATTAATGAACGATAGTGAAGGTATCGCTGGTAGGTCACATGACAGTAACAACATGGCGGATGTAGTACGTCCAAATTTCATTCATACTACCCATATTCAATTTCTTACTATATAGAACATACTTTTTTAACGCTCGTGAATGTAGTACCTCCTCAGCAGTGTTGGGGGAAATGCATTACAAGTAACTTGAGAGTTATGTAATTAGATTACTTTTTCAAGTAACTAGTAAAGTAACGCATTACTTTTAAAATTTACAACAAAATATCTGAGTTACTTTTTCAAATAAGTAACGCAAGTTACTTTGTTTTCCCATTTATTGACTGACAGCTCTCCTGTCCTCATGTTGAGACAAATCAAAGTGCAGAGGCGCGCGCGTGTGTGTGTGTGAACATGATGTTTATGTAGTTCTAGACTAAATGTTTGCATTTAAAGGAGCATTTACTCATCTCACTTGCACAAAAAAAAAAAAAAATCCTCAAAATGAATAAAATCAGTGAAATGCAGAATCAGAATACTGCAAACCTCCAATAACTAAATATGTTAATAAAACATATATTTTTTTGCATTTAATCTCACTTTATTGACCAATGTACTTGCTTCTGATCTTCGATGATTCAGTTAAATATGTAAAAATGACTATAGATAGATAGAAAGGTTTGCTTTCCTCTACTGTACACATGTCCTTCAGCCTGAGGATTATTATTTCACTTTTGGTGTGAACGGGTCTTTATATTTGCCCAAAAGTACAACTTGTGTAAAAAAAACAAGCCCAGCCCAGGTGGGAAAAAAAGTAACGTAAAAGTAACGTTTAAACGAAAAGCATTACTTTTTTTAAAAAGTAACTAAGTAATGCAATTAGTTAATTTTTAAGGGAGTAAATCAATATTGTAATGCATTACTTTTAAAACTTTTACCTCAGACAGTACGTGATTTCGGACGCAGCGTAAGCTTTGGCATCAATGAAACGCTCATCTCGTAGTTGGTTCCGGAAGTGTTTTTGTCCATTAATTTCTCCCATAGGGTTTTCAAAAAAGTCGTCTTTGTGTTATAAGCCATAAACCAAGTTGACCAATTATGAGGAGAATCAGAACACTACAAACTTTGATTTGAGGGGGAAAAAGTATTTGAAAATCTAACAAAATTACAAAGGAAAGGTACTTAAAGGCTTTAGTGAGGGAAAGAACTACAATCCCATGAAGCATTGAGAACAGCAAAACGGAATTTTATGGATGGTGAAAACGGTGGATTATTACAAAATATGCTTATATACACTGAACAAAATTATAAACGCAACACTTTTGTTTTTGCCCCCATTTTTCAAAGATCTAAGACTTTCTGTGTACACAAAAGCCCTATTTCTCTCAAATATTGTTCATGTTCAAATGAAACATTAATAATATAATTATTAAATACTAAGTGTGAAACCCTCACTGCTAAAACTCATTGGCACAATAAACCCCAACAGTATATATGAAATAAGTTGTTATGTTATAATAACCTGGCTTCATTACAGAAAGGAATATGTTCATTGTCTTCTAGTCTTCAGTCACCATGTCCACGATGCTGATGTTTTGCTGAAGTGTAACGTGTGTGTTTGTGTGTCTCAGAGTGCCCGGAGACATTGATGAAGTAAACGCGCTGAAATTACAGGTGGACCAATGGAAGGTGCCGACCGGCCTGGAAGACCCACATATTCCAGGTATCCCACAATTCCGTTGTCTAATCTAATTTAAGCAGTTTAAACAATCTACAGGAGATTGGGGGTAATATTTGCCCTAGTAATATACATGCTATAGCAAATTTCTCACAGACCATTAGGGCCACGAGTCAAACACGGCGAGATTCAGTCTGATCGGCCTCCATTAATCTTGTCTAATAGGTGCTCAAACTTCATTGGCCGATGGCAGCCATGTTTCTTATGATATGCAAATGACCTCATAGACAGTCATTGCACTTTGGACAAAGACACTGCATTCCAATTTTCAAGTTAATCGGACTTATGATTATATAGTTATAGCCGTTGTCATGTTTTTTCATGTTATAGCGCCACCAAGTGACAAAATCCCGCTTTTTTTGTACTGTGACCTCAGATTGAGCTCTTACATATATGTACCAATTTTGGTGAAAATATCTCATTCCATTAAATAGTTAGAGTTATTTTAGTAAAAAGCCCAATTTAATCGTTCTGGCGTCTCGTTGCAGAACTTTCTTCAATAATTATTAATATTCAAACTCCAGAGAATCATTCTCCACTGGAAATCGTATACCAGCCAAGCACCTTTGGCATACTGTGTTCAGTATACTATAATTTGTGAATGTGATGCACTAATTCTATTGTTACTCACTACACTGTAAAACAATCTGGTGTAGGATTTACTGTACATCACTCAGAAATTGCTTGTAAATTTCACAAATAATGAAAGAAACGGCAAGTAACACATTGAATTAAACTTGACATTTTTGGTCGTAATTAACCAAAAAATTGTCATTTTTTACAGATTATATAGTTAAAATAGCATGCATGTGTGCCTGTGGCTGAGAAATGAACAGTGTCTTGTTCATTCTCGGATTGGATTTGCTAATTATTTGTGTTGGTTGTTTTGTGCGGGCTTTTCATGATACATTATTGATAAAGATCCTCTGAGACAGCTGGTTTTGCATGCACACAGCTGTTTGTGAACGAAACAAGCAAGTACTAAATATCTTTACAACATTACTGAAGTTGGGATACATCAGTGCAACATTTCTAAAGTGTCTGACCTCAAATATTTTAGTAATCATCATAAATTCAAAATCTTAAACAC
>NC_136891.1:2164200-2239200 GCF_949152265.1 Phoxinus phoxinus | reverse complement strand
TTGTGGTTAAAAAGTATATTTTTATTTTATTTATTTTTTAAATTACTGATGGTTTCGCTAGATAAGACTCTTATTCCTCGGCTGGATCGTGTCGAGACTGTGAAGCTGCACTGAGACTCACATTTGAACCTTCAACCCGTTGGTTGCCATTGAAGTCCATTATATGGAGAAAATCCTGGAATGTTTTCCTCAAAAACCTTCATTTCTTTTCGACTTTTGAACATGTTGGATGACATGGCGAGAGTAAATTATCTATTTATTTTTATTTAAAAGTGAACTAATCCTTTAAGAAGCATTTTAGGGACACTAGCACACAATCAGTCTCCGAAACACAGATGTTGCTCTGTTCAGCCAGTTAGTGATGTGTCATCTGTTCATCTCAGAGCGGGTAAGAGCTTAAGAGATCTGTGTGTTTTCCATTAAAGGTATTTGCTCAAGCCGCCAGTGTGTCCTTGACTAAGATGGACGTCAGTAATCTGGCGATGGTGATGGCCCCAAACTGCCTGCGCTGCCAGTCCGACGACCCGCGCGTCATCTTCGAGAACACGCGCAAAGAAATGAGCTTCATCCGCGTGCTAATCCAGCACCTCGACACCAGCTTCATGGACGGGGTGCTATAGCACACACACACACACACACACGCATTAACATTCACACCTAAACATTTTTTTGCGGGTGAAAAGAACCATTCGCCCACACATGAATCACCCAGCAAGCAACCTATCATTTACACACACACACACACACACACACACACACACACACACACACACACACAGTCACACTCACCTTCCCGAACACATCCACCATCCCCGATGATCTCTGAATGTTTCTGAATAGATAAACCATCCGTCCTCACATGATAGTGACTGTCCTGCTTTGGTTTCTAGCGTGCATGTGTGTACCGGAAGTGTCCGTTTCTGTTTTTTAACTCGACTGACGTGTAGAACAGTCCGTCTGATGATTTTATATGATTAATTTATTTGTTATTTATTTGAATAAGGGGTTTGTAAGTATTGTACTGCCTTTTGAAATAGAAAACATCTGTCTTCACTGATCACATGCATTGGTGTGTGTGTGTGTGTGTGTGTGTGTGTGTGTGTGTGTGTGTGTGTGTGTGTGTGTGTGTGTGTGTGTGTGTGTGTGTGTGTGTGTGTGTGTTCATTTATCACATTCAGCACTAATTGTTTTATACACTATTGTGTACGTCTCACTGAACTGGTACGACACGCGTGCCCCTCATAGCGAACTGCCTGCGGTTAAGGTGAAGTGTGTGTGATTTATCAGCAGAAAGAACATGATTTATACACTTTCTGAAGAAACTGCGAGTGCAGAACTCACACAAACTGAATTAGAAAGTGTTTAACATCCAGAATATTACATCCTTCGCCTTTACATTCTCACATAATACAAACAAGTACCCACACACACACACACGCACTGATTTGGGTTGGTGCTTGTAATCATCTATATCACACTGCCAAACACACAATATTGATATTGATGCCCATTTCTGCCTCCAGGAGGCTATTGGTGAGAAACGAGTGAGACTAAAGAGAGACAGACAGTGATGGAGAGAGAGATCAACCGGAGAGAATCTCATGTAGAAATGTCTGGGTCATATTTCACCACAAAAAAACAAAAAGAAAAAAAAGTGAGAAATTATGACACTATATATATATACAGTCAAATCAAAATGTATTCAGACTCCTTCAACATTCCTCACATTATCACAGTTTATTCACTATAGTGGTAATAAAATATGACAGAACTCAGTTGATATTTGACAGGTTTTGTCCATTCTTCTGTTAGACTGTCTCACACACACACACACACACACACACAGGTTTTGTCCATCTTCTGTTAGACTGTCTCACACACACACACACACACACAGGTTTTGTCCATCTTCTGTTAGACTGTCTCTCTCTCACACACACACACACACACACACACACACACACAGGTTTTGTCCATCTTCTGTTAGACTGTCTCACACACACACACACACACACACACACACACACACACACACACAGGTTTTGTGCATCTTCTGTTAGACTGTCTCACACACACACACACACACACACACACATACACACACACACACACACACACACACACAGGTTCTGTCCATCTTCTGTTAGACTGTCTCACACACACACACACACACAGGTTCTGTCCATCTTCTGTTAGACTGTCTCACACACACACACACACACACACACACACAGGTTTTGTCCATCTTCTGTTAGACTGTCTCACACACACACACACACACAGGTTCTGTCCATCTTCTGTTAGACTGTCTCACACACACACACACACACACACACACACACACAGGTTCTGTCCATCTTCTGTTAGACTGTCTCACACACACACACACACACACACAGGTTCTGTCCATCTTCTGTTAGACTGTCTCACACACACACACACAGGTTCTGTCCATCTTCTGTTAGACTGTCTCACACACACACACACACACACACACACACACACACACACACACACACACACAGGTTTTGTCCATCTTCTGTTAGACTGTCTCACACATACGAATTATGTTGAATATCTGTCAGCTGGTAAATTTAACTACACAATTAGATAATACCAGTTTAGCTCAACCAGTGACCAAGCAATGCTTCATGTGTTCAGTGTGTGTGTAAATAGAGCATTAGCAATTACAGACACACACTTCAGCAAAACATGATCAGCTCAAAGTGTCAATCATATTTATATTTTCACTGTATGAAGAATTATTGGGTATAATATCAGTTTATTTTACTTTGCTCTCCTCACTTACATAATTGACTATAGTGTCCTGCACACACACACTAGTAAATAATATTCGAAAATTAGATCTGGTGTCTAAATAATTTTTGGTTTGACTGTATATTTATACATATAGTATACAGGTAACACTTGAAAGTGCAAAAGTTCATATATTTCAGTAATTCAACTTAAAAGGTGAAACTAATATATTATATAGACTCATTACATGCAAAGTGAGATATTTCAAGCCTTTATTTGTTATAATTGTGATGATTATGGCTTACAGCTTATGAAAACCCCAAATTCATAATTAAGCTGTAAGCCATAATCAATGTACAAATAAAGGCTTGAAATATCTCACTTTGCATGTAATGAGTCTATATAATATATTAGTTTCACCTTTTAAGTTGAATTACTGAAATAAATGAACTTTTGCACCATATTCTCATTTTTCGAGTTTCTCCTGTACTGGGCCTAAATATAAACTTAATTTCTTTATGCAAAATATTTTTCGAATAGTTTTGAGGTGAAATATGAACGTGCTTTTGACAGACACAGATGTTGTTATGTTTGGCTTCTCCACATTTCTGCACACCCTGATCTGTCATGGTCACATGTTCACGTCCTCATCTGTACAGAACAATGTGTAAAAATACTAATAAAAAGCTCAAACGAAAGAAAAGAAGATAACGAAACAGTAATTACTACTTCAGTATTTGACAGCAGGAGCATTTAATGTCCACGTTTAGGTTTGGATCTCAAAACTCATCCGTTAGCAAAACTTAGATTTAAAATAATAAAAATAATAATAAAAAGCAGATATGGAATGAAATATGATTATATGTCTGGAATGAGATGTGTGGGAAAAGAGAAGGGAAACCAGTGTGACCTGAGAGCAGCACACACACAAACACACAGGATTCTGGGAGATGTTTCTCGTCACAGGTTTGCTGTATTTATGAGTCGTGTTAATAAACCCCTCTCCCTCCTTTTGCTCTGAGGTCAAAGGTTACTCTGGACGTTACGGTTGAGCTGAACGTTGTTTATTAAACAGTTCAAAGGATTCATTGACTTGTGTGATCATTTCTGTAATGCTGTTTATACATACACACACACACACACACACACACACGCTCTCTCTCTCTCACACACACAAACACACACACACACACACACACACACACACTCACTCACTCACACAGAGACACAGACACACACACGCTCTCTAACACACATTCTCTTTCACACACACACACACACACACACTCTCTCACAAACTCACACACACTCACACAGAGACACAGACACACACACTCACACACTCTTATTCAGACACAAACTCACACAGACTCACTCTCACACATACACACTCTCACAAACACACTTTCTCTCACACAGACACACATACATTATTACACAGACACACTCACACACACACACACACTCTCACACACACTCACTCACATTCTCTCTCTCTCACACACACAAACACACACTCACTCACTTACAGACTCACACTCTTACACAGACACATTCTCACACACACACACACACACACACACACTCTCTCTCACACACAGAGACACAGACACACACACTCACACTCTCTCACAGACTCTTACTCACAGACACACAAACTCACACAGACTCACTCTGAAACTCTCTCACACATACACACTCTCACAAAGACACACATACATTTTTACACAGATACACACACACTCTCTCACACACTCCCTCACATTATTTCTCTCTCACACACACACACACACTCACTCACACACTTACAGACTCACACTATTACACACACACACACACTCGCTCACTCACTCACAGACTCACACTCTTACACGAAGACACATACACACACACACACACACACTCTTACACAGACACTCACTCACACACTTACTTATAGACTCACTCTCTCACACACACACACACACACACTCACTCACACACTTACAGACTCACACTATTACACACACACACACACACGCTCACTCACTCACTTACAGACTCACACTCTTACACGAAGACACATACACACACACACACACACACACACACACACACACACACACACTCTTACACAGACACACTCACTCACACACTTAATTATAGACTCACTCTCTCACACAAAAACACACTCACTCACTGACACACATACACAAAAATACCCTCTCTCACACACACATAATTTTTGTAATAATAATTTATAGAATAATTTCCTTCTAAGATTTGCCTTCATATTTTATATATTTATTTTCCTTTTTTTACATACATATTTCCATTTCTGTTTACTTGTATATACGTTATTAATTAATTATATATATATAATTATATATTTAAACATTGTACTTCAGAGTTATTAAGAGTTAAGACACTGTGAATCATAGGATGCATAAGTACATTGTAATAAACAAAACATAGATACTTAAATCACAATAAATAAGTAAATAAATAAATCAAGATAGGAACCGTAACTTAGACATGCTCTGATTCTTCCACACAACTGCTGGACTCAGGTAAGTGTACACGATTTGACTACTTTATGAAAGCATATGTTTACGATACAGTGGTGGTAAAAATTATTAGAACGGTAATATTTTAAATAAATTATATAGGCTAATGTGTATCCTTGGAAATTGAACAAATATAAATGTTTAAGACAAAATACGAATAGAAATTAAATAAATAAAAATACACAAAGACAGATAGAGGGTATACATGAGCAGTATAAAGAAATTATACATTACAATGTACAAATTAAATCAAATGTAAGATATTTTAGACGTTACGTCCTTGCCATGTTTCAAAATAAAGCTGCATTACGTGATTGACAGCCATAAAACTCTAGAGTTTCAATGACGTCAAGGCTATGATGTGATTGGTTTGTAAGGCACACGTGATCCACGCGGACCTTTATGGTCCTCACATAAGATCTCAAGACTGCTCACTCGGATTACTATGAATGGGAAAAACTGCAACGCGGAATAAATCGGAATAAAAGAGCAAATCGCCAAAAGGTAAGCCATCCCGTGTTTGCAGTTAGAAGCTCCTCTTCCAGTTAATACGGTTAGAGCTGCTGCGCATGCGCTCTGTGTCTCGACATAACCGGATACGCTTTAACGTTACCGCTATCTCAACTTGAGCAACATAGGAAAGAGCATAGCAGATATTCTGGTTATTCCACATTCCAGAAAAGAGTAACGTTAGTTAATTTAGCAATTTGCTGCCATGAGCAAAATATCTGCCCGGAGGCGATGAAAATATGGCCAGCCAGTGAACTGACTGTCCTCGAAAAGGACTTTGACTAACGTTACACTGACGCCAGAGAGTTGGCAAATCATTACGTTAGTTTCGTCAGTTATTAACAGAACTAATAACTTACACGATCAAACTGTCATTCATTCGATGTCACGGTATGCTCGTTTTAGACACTTTTCAGCTGTTTAATCACGTGTTGATCACAGAAAATAATCTTTTAATATTATATCTGAGAGTTTATAAAGTTAATTAATTGAGTGTTAAAGTGTGTACTGTGATTATGTTCATGTATGATCATTATAAAGCATGTTTGTCTGTGTTTTGTGGTCATGTGTTAATGCATATTGACAGTGACACCTCGTCATCAGTCAGTGATGTGTTGGCATATTGAAATAAAGGGCGTATCAGAGGTTAAAGGTTAAAATTATCGATCATTTACTCACTCTCAAAGCCTTCTTAGGTGTATGTGACCTTCTTCTTTCAGTCATGCACAATCAGAGTTGTATTAAATATCCTGGCTTTTCCTAACACTTTTTTTTTTAAAAGGGAATAGAGTAACAAAGAAGTACCGCTCTATTACCATTAAATATTCCATGGAGAACCATCATTTTTTGGACTCTACCATGTTGATAGTATATTTTTGTGAATATGTGCTTATAAGAACTGTTGAAGGATAGATGAATAGATAATTACAGTTTTGATCTATTATCAAACCTCATCTCTCTCTCTCTCTCTCTCTCTCTCTCTCTCTCTCTCTCTCTCTCTCTCTCTCTCTCTCTCAGATGGACGGGCCGATGCGTGTGTTGGTGACGGGTGGCAGTGGGCTGGTGGGACGAGCGATAGAGCGAGTCGTGAAAGAGGGCGAAGGGAGAGAAGGAGAAGAATGGATATTCCTCTCATCCAAAGATGCCAATCTCATGTAAGAGATCCTGAACAAACACTCATGAGACGTCACACCAGTTAAACAACACAATCATTACAATATCATATCAGTAGGTATATTATAACACACTTTTTAAAAAGTAAGCTAACTCAGATATTTTGTTGTACATCTAAAAGTAATGCGTTACTTGTTGCTTGGAAACGTAACTTGCATTACTGGGTATAAAAGGAGCAACCACCGAAGACTATTCAAAAATCACTTTTCTCAATGCAAGATTGCAAAGTATTGGCAGACTCAGGCAGACGTGACGTGAACAGTCTCTGGCTCGGCTTGTTTACAAAACAATCTGCGGTGAAATGATGCGAACAACCGCGCAATGTTTTACCCACGTCAGCTGGAACTTCATTAAAAATAAAGTTAACCACGCATTCCTAATATTGGAATCCGAAGGAAGTTTAAGCAGCGACTGTCTTCTTCCACAACCAGGCACTGCACAATATTTCGTAAACGGCATGTTTATTGCTTGATCCGGTTTAGCAATGATCACCTCGTAAATAACATTAGTTATTTAGCTATTGCATGTAATGCGCGAGTGGGTGGGCGGGGCTAAACAGGCGGTGTTGAAGTGGGCGTCGATCTTCTTCTGCGGAGGCGGGGTTTGATACCCTGTGACGTCACAGATCCCCATTTTGAAGAACCTGGTGTCAATAAAAGCTTTTATTGGACTAACGAGGAAGTTTTCAGTTCTGAAACTTACAGGATATTCTTATAGTATGACGACCTCTTAGATGTCAAAAGCTCAAGGAAAATCTGATTTCTCAGTTCATCATCCTTTAAAGAAAATCTAGAGCTTCCTTAAATTAATACTTTTTTAGCTAACTGTGATTATGTATATGTGCATTTCTGAAATGCATAACTTAGACAGTTTCCTCTGATAACAGATCACTGTAAACTGTAATGTGGACTCACGATGTGTATTATGAAAAGCGCTATACAAATAAATATGAATCGAATTGAATCATATTAACGACACATTGTGGTGGCTTTCCTGTGTGTTCAACTCGCAAATACGATCGTTCCAACATGACTTGAACGCAGTGTCAGACTTATTTGCATATTGCAGTGTTCATGAAATGGAAACATTTGCCACTAATGGTAAATCGCAACGATATATATTGCCAATATGTAAATTAATTATTGATGCTTATTGTCCATTTCGTGTCTTATGATAACTGTATTTACACATGTGCGGTTTCAGGAGCGCTGAGGAGACGAGATCAGTCTTCCAGAAGCATCGTCCGACACACGTCATTCATTTGGCCGCCATGGTGGGCGGGCTCTTCAGAAACATGAGACAGAACCTGGACTTCTGGGTAATTATAACATTGGACATATGTGACCCTGATCACAAACCCAGTCTGGAGCCGCACGGGTATATCTGTGGCAATAGCAACTATACATTGTACGGGTCAAAATTATCCATTTTTCTTTTATGCCAAAAATCATGAGGATATTAAGATCATGTTCCATGAAGATATTTAGTAAATGTCCTACCGTAAATATATAAAACATGTATTTGTGTGAGTGAATGCAGCACAATCGTGAACATAAATGCACAACTTTAAAGGAGATTTTCTCAATGTTTAAATTTTTTTGCTCCTCAGATTCCAGATTTTCAATAGTTGTGTCTCGACCAAATATTGTCCTATCCTAACAAACCACACATCAATGGAGAGATTATTTATTCAGCTTTCAGATGATGTATAAATCTCAATTTTAAAAAAATTACCCATGTGACTGGTTTTGTGGTCCAGGGTCACATATGTACATATGCTTGGAAATATCACTGTTGAATAACTGGACTGAACATTGACTGTATCTGTTTTTTTTTGTTTTTCAGAGGAATAATGTATTTATCAATGACAACGTGCTGCAGACGGCTCATGAGTTCGGGGTGGTGAAGGTCGTTTCTTGTCTGTCCACGTGTATATTCCCAGATAAAACCACCTACCCGATAGATGAGACCATGGTACACACACACACACACACACACACACACACACACACTTTAATAGGCAGATGTTGGGATGGTTTGTATTTAGCATATAACATGATACATTTTCCTTCTATGATTCATTGTCGTTTAAAACATACTGTAACGTTCATAACTCAGACTTCCTCTGATTTGAGGGAGATGATGATTAGACACTTTTTGTTTGGTATTGTCCTATACTTTTTGTCATCTATACAGACGTGTTTCTCTCTCGCCGATTCAGATCCACAACGGTCCGCCACATGAGTCTAATTTCGGTTATGCCTACGCCAAACGCATGATTGATGTCCACAACAGGTCAGTGTCAAAGTTCATTGGTCATGAGCTTTTCTCGGGTGTATCACATGAAAGCATGTCTGTCACTTTTTTTTTTCCTCTCATTTTCATATCATCAAATGAGATTCAAACACATTTTTGCTCCATATTTTCATTACCGCGGTTTTTTTCTTTATTAAATTTTTTTGTGTAATTTCATGAAAATTCCTATTACTGTGATACCATAAAAATTAGATAATTAATTATTAGATTAATTACATATTTAAAAAATGTATGTATACAATGAATGATTATTTTTATGACAATAATGACAATTTCTGAGGAATGTGTGTAATTGTCATGAAAATAAGGTCAAAATATATTTATTTATTATTATGAGATTTGTGGGTGAAGTGTTTATTTATAGCTTTCATATATGTAATAAATAAATCATTGTGTGTTTGTCCATTAGGGCGTGTTGTCAGCAATACGGTCGGAGATACACAGCCGTCATCCCCACCAATGTGTTTGGACCACATGACAACTTCAACATTGAGGACGGTCACGTGCTTCCAGGATTGATCCACAAGACATACATGGCAAAGAGTGAGAAGTGTTTAATTTTCTGGAAGGATCCAGACCATAGAAAAATGAAGCCAAAATATCCCAGAAATGGTTGACATTGAGCGCTGATACATCATTTGAAGCCTGAGTCTGAGCAATAGTGATCCTGAGGTGAAGCACAGCTGTCAATCATAACTAACTAAAACCAAACTTATTGGAAAAACAAACACTTGAGCATATGCCGGTGTGATGAAAAGTACCCAAAATGACAGAAATCATCTTTAAAGTATAATTCGATTATTATTATTTTTTAGTTTGGCTCGCGTCCCGTTCGGAGAGGGAGAGGTTTATAACCTATATCGCAGCCAGCCACCAGGGGGCGATCAAAATGTTTCGGCTTCACTTTTCTGTGTGTGACACACTTGATCTAGAGCCTCATTCAAGAGTTCTGATCACATGTTAAACGTGTTTGTGTGTTTTGTAGAGGAAGGTAAAGCTCTGCAGGTCTGGGGTTCAGGTCGTCCTCTACGGCAGTTCATCTACTCTGTGGATCTGGCTCGTCTGTTTCTGTGGGTTTTGAGGGATTATGACGAGGTGGAGCCCATCATTCTGTCAGGTACTCGACCCGTGTTTGACACCGTGTTCCCGCGGCTCCTTACAAATTCAGTTTGATCAAATTTAAGATTAAGATGCTCTTCGGTCACTTTTTGATTTTCTGTTTTAAAAATATAAAAAAATCACAGCTTCATCGGAATGGTATGAAACTTAATGTGATTTTTATGGCATTTTTAACGTGAACACAAAAAAATTTGAGAGCATGATTCTAGCAGGCTAAGTGGTCGTAAAAAAAAAAAAAGTCACTTGTGGTCTTCAAAAAAGACAGACTATAGGAAATGATTGGGAAATCGACAAAAACAGAAAAATTCGGAGAATTTGCGATACACAGCCGTCATCCCGACCAATGTTTTCAGATCATTTTTGTGTGTACAATCTATAAATCAGCCTCTATGCAGAAAAAAAGTGCTCAGCAATGAATTGGGTGACACTCTAAAACATTAAGAGTGCAAAACAGACACAGACACACTTATATACACTGTAATTGAACAAATATATAAAATAAAATCAATAATTCAACCACAATGCAGTAAAAAAGTAGAGTTAACTTATTTTGCATTTGAATGTGTGCGCCAGCCTGATTAATCAAGTCAATTTGTTTATCTTTGTCTGTTTTTCTCTCTAGTCAGAGAAGAGGATGAGTTGTCCATAAAGGACGCTGTGAACGCTGTGGTTGAAGGAATGGAGTTCAAAGGTGACGTGATTGTATCCTTTCACACACAATTACTGTGAAAATCTTCAGTTTTTACAATCTCTGATCTGTGGGACACTAAATAAGGTAGTTTACAGACTTCACAGATTGTTCTTGAACTGTTGAGCTTTATAAAAGTAGTCCTTGATGACAGAGTTTTCCTTTTGCTCTGAACAAACCCTTTGACCCTTAACTAACCGCTCTCAGTATGACACTAGTAAAGCAGACGGTCAATTCAAGAAAACCGCCAGCAACGCCAAACTACGCAAATACCTGCCAGACTTCAAGTTCACACCGTTCAAAGCAGGTGATCAATCTTCACTTCGCACTTGAGCAATTGACCTATGGCTAAGCCACGCCCCCTCCACTCACTCGGACAAACGGTCCACATTCGGTGACGGGCACTAGTCACAGTAGGAGACATTTCACAGGAGGCAATTGATGATTTTTGGAGACAGAAAGATTATATATCATCTGGAAGTCACCAAAAGGGCCTTAACTATGCACTGGAGGGTTATATTAATAATTTTATTGTTGAGAAGGTTGATAAAAGCTTCAGCTCCAGGCAAAAATGTACAGGTCAGCGTAAACGTGATACACCGCCAAAATAAAAGTTCCCCAGTTGTTTTGGTAGAAAGTTGTCTAAAATGTTGTGCTTCAATTTGTAATTAATGGTTCATGATCAAATTAAATATGTACAGGTCTAAGTTGCACACGTTTCCAGGACAAGCCTTTTTACCATATTTACCGAGAGTAGCCTAACGTTACCTCTCCGCTAGTGCGGTGCTACAGTATTTACATGAATCATCAGCACAACATTGCTCACATTTGTTATCTCAGTTATTTACAGATACGTTAATGAAGCTAAGCGACATGATGTACAACGCAGCTAGAAGCTAACGTTAACGTTTTCTAATGTTAGGCTAACGTTACGGTAGAGATGTTAAAGATAATGTTCAAATACGTTGTTGACTTTCCTTTGAACAGATGTAGACATCCTTGTTTAATTGATCCACGTTTAGTTGGTGTTGTGGTCTACCGCATAACTTAACCCAGAGCAGACGCTGATCTCGGCTGAGATGTGGCTCGGGAAAGGGTCGTCAGCCTCTCGGGATACCTGTGTTGGAGTTGATGTGCATGCACACCGTTTGACCATTTTAAACTTAAAATGACAAGAAAAAACATATAAAAACGAATGAAAACTGACTAACTGCAATGCATTTCAATGGACGTGGAAGCAGAGAATGTCCGAGTGTATTGGGTTAGCTATGCGCACTGTGATTGGCTCATCGCGTTTGGGGGCGTGGCTTAGCCATAGGTCAATTACTAAATGTCCTTCAATAGTAGTCAAAAGAACAGTCATTAAAAGTGCTTTTATTTTTTCCAGCTATGAAGGAGACGTGCGATTGGTTTGAGGCCAATTATGACATCGCCCGTAAATGAAGATCTTCACATCTCATTGGAGAAAGTTCTGGATTTCATAGTAGCTTTCATTGGCCAAGGACCAGAGGCCGTCTGACTGAAGTGTAAAACAACCAATCACAGTTCGTTTTGTTCAGCATCATGTTAAGGGACGTGAAAAATTAATGTTCCTGCAATAATAGACCAGCTTGTAAAACTCTTAGGCATATTTTAAAGAGTCTATGCTGGAAACTTCTCGTACTTTTGAAAACCCAGCGTTTAGTTGATTATAAGCGCTTATTGTGGCAGTTGTAAACTCTTCGGCTTTCTGTACTGGTTCGAGGTCATGACGCACATCTGGTGTCCGGTAGAATCCAAACCAATCAGATGATGACTTCGAAACTCCTGAAGTGTTTCCAGTTTTGTGTGACATCAGACATTCAGCCAAAGGTCCGTCTGAGACTAAGGGTGTATTCACACCAGGAAAGTCCGATAGTTCACTTGCTTTGGTCCGGACCAAATAATTTTTTTTGTTTTTTTGTTTGGTACGGTTCGCTTTCACACTGCTCTTTTTGCAAGTGAACCAAAATGTGTAAACAAAACCACACGTGTGCTAAGGTCGTCCATTCATTGGACAAGGATTCTCAAGTAGGGAAATCAGGAAGTGCAACAAAAAAAGGCTCGGAGATATAAAAAATATAAAAATTAATTAAAAATAAATTTGGAGATATTTCGTAGGCTACTGCAATATTTGTTATTTTACTGTCTCGTTATTTCGAAATAATATGTGTGCGTGCATCTGTAAATCCGGTGACGCGTGTATTGATTTTTATTAATAAACAAGTGTTTTCTCTAAAAGTGTCGACTCGGCTGCAAAGATGAAGTTGACGATCGCCATCTCCGTGAGAACGCGCTTATAGAGAGAAATGAACATAAATAGGCTAAGCCTAATAATGGATTACATAATCAGAGAGTAGCCTTTTTCTTTTTTCGTTTTGAATTATTTCGTTTAAAGACATTTCAAGCTTTGTGTATTTTATGTATTTGTCATGTCTGTGTGAGGCATACACTGAGATTCGTTAAGTTAGGATGTGCTCAGTTCACGTGCAATGCAAGTGAGCGCGCGGGCGCCTCCGTTATATTTGTTTCGTTGGCCTATTCATTAAATACAGGCAATTGGTTGATGAAAAATGTATTAAAATTAAGATACAATTTATACAAAACGAAATTCACTTTAAAGAAAGGCTTTCTATAACAACTTCAACGGTCAAAATCATGTCTGACCCGCTCCATGTCTCATATTGCGCATCCTATCTCGGTCGTGCTGTTCACTTTTCATAAATCAACATAAATTAACAAATATGAAACGCGCTTTTTAAAATGGCTACAACAGTATATTAGGCCTACATATCCTACTCTCTATTTGTACAAATTTCTGCACATTAATTTAATTCTGAATTTTGCACACACAAGTTGAAAGGCATTTGTTCAAATCAAGTTCACGGATAATTGTGCGTGCATTTATTAGCCTAATCATTATGATACTAAAATCCTAACAAATAGGCAAATATGTACAAAAAAATCAGATGAGTTCTCTCGAAAAATCTCTCGTTCACGTTCATTGTATTAAAAGTGATTCGTTCAGCGTTCGGCGAAAATATGAACGCGTTCAGTGAACACGTTCATGCACAACACTGCCAATGATGCACACACGACGCGCAGAATGACGCGCAACAGTATCGTGTGGCCAGACAGCGCGCCGGAATGGAATTCTCTTTCGCACTTGAATGAACAATATTGGGTCGATATTGATATTGGGCCGATATTGGGTCGGTTCATGTTCACATCGTAAACGAACCGTACCAGAGTTCGTTTGGAACCGTACCGAGACCACCTCTTCAGCTGGGTCTCGGTTCGATTGTTTGGTCCGCACCAGAGTTCGATTGCTGTATTCACACCTGCCCAAAAGGTCCGCACCAAGGGGGGAAACGAACTAGAGTTCGATTCAATCGAACCAAACAAGGCAGGTGTGAATACACCCTAAGACTAGCTGTAAAGAGTTAAATGCTGGAAACCAATGACTGATCAAACAACCCTTAATCATTTTTATGAATACAAAATCATTGAACACTGCTTTTGTAGCGTTCATGTTTATTTAAAGTTTTTCTTAAAGACGTACATTTTACAGTTCTGCAATTACTAAACCTGCAAAATACTGTTTTTAAAAGCTCGGGCGCTTTTTCCGCTCGGAAATAATTTTTCAACTTCAAAAACGCGAGGTGCAGCAGGCGGTGAAACCAAAGGGGTAATCCATCCGCCGGAAACTGAAGCTTCCCCGGGGGCCGCCATTGGCTAGCAAGCCATCACCCGCTGTTAGCATCCCATTGACTCCCATTCATTTTGGCGTCACTTTGACAGCAAATAACTTTACATCTGAGGCGTTTAAAGACTCCATTTGTCCATTATTTATTTCTAAAGAAACACGACAATGTATAAAAGGCTCCTTTACCTTGTACCGTACGTTATGGCCCCGTAGAGGCAGTTTTTGTAAAAATAGGCTAACAATTGCGTCATAACCACGCGACTCTCTGTCGCACAGTCGAGAAATTACCGTATAGACGGAGAAGCTCGCAGGCAATCGGGGGACGTGGAGGCATAAAGTCCGATAAAGTCAAGGGAGAAGCCCACAGAGTGTCTGACAGATCGCTCAGTTAAAGCTGCTCGTGAACCGATCATCTCTAGTTCATTTATAGCATCAAATAAACATGAATGAACATCAGAAGGAATGTTGTTTTAACCGCGGAAAGACGTCAGTACACTCCGCTTCTCAAGTTCAAATCCTCCCATGTTAATCTACTAACTCTCCTGACTGCTTTGTCGGACAAAAATGGCGGATACGGCAGATGGCGGATTATGATTGGTCAGATCGCCTGTCAATCAAACTCCCTGGGAAGGGTCAATTGACTTCACTTTTCTCCGTTGAAGTCTATGGGGTCGAAGTGTCCATTTTATATACTGTCTATGGGTAAAACGCGAGGCGTCTGGGGCGCATAAACAGCGCAGAACGCTCACTGCTATAGGAAAACAATTGAAAAAGGCGCCTCTCACTGCAAAAAACGCGTCAGGTGTGATCGGGGCCTTTCTATGCCACAGAATAAAAAAGAAAAAAGGTAATTGCGATTTTTTTTTTTATCTCACAATACAGACTTTTTTTTTTTTGCAATTGTGTGATTGCATGTTAAAATGTCACAATTTTGAGTTATTTTCCATCCATTCATATTTTAATAAAGAAACGTATTTTAATAAAAGGAGATTACTCTGGAATCCTTTCACATCTTGGCAAATGATCGGCCAAACTTGGAAAATGACAACTGAAGTACAGAGAGTTGTTCATTTAATAATAATAATAATAATAATATGATAAAATAGTCACAATATGATTTTGGGCTTTAATCGTGCATCCCTACATTCAATAATAACAAACATGGAGCTCTTTAATCTTTGTCTTAATCTTTTGTCTTTGTCTTTTGTCACATGTCTGGTTTTATTTGTGCTCTACTGTGTTTGATGCTGTATATTTTCCTCTGTTTTTACTGGTCTATCAGGGTATGTTCTGGGTTTATTTTCTAATGTACTGTAACAATACTAAATAATGACGTGGAATGTGCTTTTCTACAATAAAGGATTTTTGGATTGTTTTAATGGTTCCCAATCATGGTGAGGCACTTATTTACGTCCGGTGGCACATCCGGTCTTCATTGGTGCCACTGACACGGTCGAGAGACACTGACACGACACTAACAATGTGTCACTGAATGTTTTGTTATACCAGTGCTAGTGCATGTTGTTTATTACGGAAAGTTGCAAACTGCCCATTCTAGGAAAGACAAAATAAATCTATCATGGGTTCCTACGAATAACGCATTAAAGCTGCAGCCCGTAGCTTTTTTGGGTTAAAAAATATCCAAAATAATTTGAGCAAGTACATATCCAGCCAGTGTTCAAAACTCTCTGCCAGTGCTTGCCGTAGCTCGATTCAAACAGTAAGCTTGTAATAATGTTTTTAACTCCAGTGGTACTGGTGGATTTCCACTGAAAACTCGAGCATGTCATTACGTCACATCTGTACACATGAAGAAGAGTCTCGGCTAGTCACATCTGTACACATGAAGAAGAGTCGGCTAGTCACATCTGTACACATGAGCACTTGGGGCCCAAGCGAGGGGAAGATTTTTTATTTTTTTTTACTGGTCTCTCCATCAGGGTTTATTTTCTAATGATCTGTACTGTATATTTGAATAATACACTCATGTTTAAAATAGCCTATAACAATAATAATGTGGAATTATTATACTACATGCATGTCTAGAAAATTAGCAGTTATCATTTCATTCTTAGCAACAAGATATATTTTTTGAAAAATAATGTCATTGAGATAAGTGAGATTTTAAAAAACAAATGGAAAAGAAGCAAGAAGCTCTCTACACTAACTTAAAGGGTTAGTGTGATATTCTTTACTGCAGCAGAATATGGAGACGGAGAGATACTGTATATTTGACGTGTCTTTATTTAGATATGTCTACCCAAAAAAACCTTTACCAAAATGTATTTAAAATACATTTATTTAAGTATACAAATCCATTCCCATATTTACTGACATATCGCTTGACTTAGCCTACTGATACTATCATAGGATAGTATGATCTCCGTATAATATCAGTCTTTAAAATGCAAGATATTTAAAGTGTACGTCGTATGAAGTATAATTACAATAGTCCCACTTTAGCACAATCAAATATACTTAAGTAGCCTATATCTTTAGTTGAACTTCATCACTATTTATGGATAACTAAAGTACACCAAATACAAAATAAGTTCCAATTTAGCAGACCTAAACTAGCAGGCCTATACCAATTTAGTATACCAAAAGTGAAATGGCAGGGTATATTAAGTACAAAAAAATATTTGTAGTATACTTAGCATAATATATAGGCTACAGTCTTAAAAGTTAATCAAAGTTGTCCTAAGACAAGAACGGCTATTGTTAAAAATTCATGTATTAACTTTGATGAAAGGTTTTGATTCACTTCAAATGTTGACTACAGTATTTCAAATACATTTTAGTATTATTAAATATTATTTATTTTTCGCTAGATAGAACACACACAGCGGGATCTGCTACCAAGCCCTGCTAATGCTAACTCTGAGGGGTAAGGACACTTGTTTTACAAGCACGCCCTCTAATGGTCACACTCACAAATAACAATATGAAGTCTCAGAGACACCGTTCATAAACTCTGGTGTAATTCCACTTGTCTGCTGAACAACATTTGAAGGTACAACATATTGCAAGGAAGTGTCCAACAACAACACAGATGTTTCAACGGGAGGTACAACATGTCTGTTCCTCACCTGATGAATACGTTACCTGGCCATTCCCAAGACAGAGGCCCAGTCCGTTCCTGAACTGTTCCTGGAATCCAGGTAGGACTTGAACGAAGTTCCTCGTAAACACATGATCACACGCACTCAAATGCCTCTCTTTAGCATGCTGGTCGGTCGTACCATTTCTGCGTCACTCTCTTGTCCTGCACTTGACGTCTGAAGTCCGGGAGAATGAAATCTATGGACCTCAGTTCTCCGTCCACACACTCTTGCTAGCCTGGTTTAGTGGCTTATGTAAAATAATGTGATCATCAACATTAAACAGCATATAAATCAAAACCGCCTAATGTTACTGAATGAAATGTCGACCCAAGACGAGCTAGGACTTGGTGTTGATGGACTCGATCAACTGCATCTTTGTTTAGATCATCTGTATACTAAAACCCCATAAAATTGCATAATAGGACCCCTTTAACATTTTAATTGTTGTGGTAAGCTTGTAGAATTTAACTAAAACCTTGTGAAATTAGCATCTCTCACCATGTTTTTAATCATATAAAGCATTCTGTTTTGAGATTATTAAGGATTAAATTCATTCATGTATGTCAAAAACAAAAATGTTCTCATTTAAAAAATATATGTCTGGTTGAAGTTATGCAGGCTATCAACTGAAAGCAATAGGGAATGACAAAATAATCACAACTGAGGCCTGGTTTCACAGACAGCGCTTAGATTCATCCAGGATTAGACTTCAATTAGATTTATAATTTAGTTCAATTAGAAATTAATGTTTTAGAGAAGAAAGAAAAAACATTACTGGTGTGCATCTTGAGACAAAACAAGGACATATTTTAAGATATGCTTTCAGTTCAAGATGTTTTTTAGTTAAATCAGCTCAAACATGCGTTTGAGTCCCGGACCAGCTTAAGCCTTATCTGTGAAACCAGGGCTGAAACTTTATTATGCAACGTATACAAGTTATCAAACAAAACTATTTTAAAAGACAAACAAAATAATTCAAACAAACAAACTCGATGGATGTTGTTTAATTTACTCACGATAGGCCACTGGTAAATAATTGGCTGTAATCATTAAATTATATCACAATCACATGACACAATGTACAAACTATTGAGCATACATACACAGTTATGTAAAAAAAAAGAAGCTTAACTTAATTTGATGCTGAAATGCAATTACATTAATATTACTGAAAATATTAGTGCTCGCTCCTCAGATCACAGAACTAATATTTTCAGTGGCGCTTTAAAAATGACATTTATTAAATAACAGGACTGTAAACAAGAGCTGGTATGAGGGGGATTGTAATGTGCCATTGAGAAGAAGTGCCTTTGAACAGCTAGGCTATCTTTTACTTTTAGAGGAACTCATGAGTGGAACAGACTAGCAACAGAAAAGTGTGTAAGTTATGTGCATGACACCAGTGTTTTCTCTTCTACTCGTCACTGCGGTTTCTAATGCAGAGTCTGTCTAACCGTTTCATATGATCCGCTCTGTGTCGCGTCTCTGGACCGAATGACACTAATGTGTAACCAGAGATGCGTCCCAAAGAAAAGCATATTTACACTGTCTGAATCGTCCCCTATCCCCTATAGTCAAGTCACCTTTATTTATATAGTGCTTTTTACAATACAGATTGTGTATTGGTACACAATATAGTGCACCATGTGCCATTCACCATCTAAAATATAGTAATTGTGTGAACAAGTGACTGATTTCAGCCGCAGCTTCTGCGTCTATTTATAATGTAGGGGGCGGAGCTTCAGATTCTAGAGCATTTGATTGGACAGGAAATCTGATGAAACGCTGACGTGCAGAGTGATGTCATCAAAATCATTGATCCTTATTGGCAGAAGTGAAAGACTAAGTTTCGAATGCTTATATCTTCTGAAATGTGAATTTTGTCATTGTTTTGGAGCTCACTCGCTTATAGACAACAGTAAGGCTAACACATTCATACTAAAAGCCCTTTTCATTTCATGGGGACTTTAATAAATGCATTATTTGTCTTCGTAAAGATTATTAAGGGATGCTGAAATGTTTCGATCAATCATTGGTTTCCACTTTTTCCAGCACTGAAAAGTTCAAACTCCCCACAGCCAATGAGATGTGAAGATCTTCATTTACGGGCGATGTCATAATTGGCCACGAACCAATCGCACGTCTCCTTCATAGCTGGAAAAAAATAAAAGCACTTTTAATGACTGTTCTTTTGACTACTATTGAAGAACATTTAGTAATTGCTGAAGTGAGAAGTGAAGACTGATCACCTGCTTTGAACGGTGTGAACTTGAAGTCTGGCAGGTATTTGCGTAGTTTGGCGTTGCTGGCGGTTTTCTTGAATTGACCGTCTGCTTTACTAGTGTCATACTGAGAGCGGTTAGTTAAGGGTCAAAGGGTTTGTTCACACCAAAAGGAAAACTCTGTCATCAAGGACTACTTTTATAAAGCTCAACAGTTCAAGAACAATCTGTGAAGTCTGTAAACTACCTTATTTTGTGTCCCACAGATCAGAGATTACAGTTCTGTAAAAACTACAGATTTTCTCCATAAGCATTGAGAAGAGCAATTGTGTGTGAAAGGATACAATCACGTCACCTTTGAACCCCATTCCTTCAACCACAGCGTTCGCAGCGTCCTTTATGGACAACTCATCCTCTTCTCCGACTAGAGAGAAAAACAGACAAAGATAAACAAATTAGTTATCTCAGATTCAGATCCTTTCCTTCATGTGACATCCTGTGTTAATTCCCTTCATGTTTAATCAGTTCACATTATTTAGTTTAATAATCACATTATGCCGTATCATGACTACTGTTTTCAATCCCCAAAATGAAGACATCTAAAAATTATAATTAATAGTTTTGTTATACTATTTTAGATCTTGTTTAAGAATATTTTTTTAAATCTTAAAAGGTTAGTTCACCCAAAAATGAAAATTCTTCCATTAATTACTCGCCCTCATGTCGTTCCAAACCCGCAAGACTTTCGTTCATCTTCGGAACATAAATGAGGATCTTTTTGATGAAATCTGAGAGTTTTCTGTCCCTCCATTGACAGCTACGCAACTACCACTTTGACGCTTCAAAAAGTTAAAAAAGAGATTGTAAAACTAATCCGTATGAATTGAGCGGTTTAGTCCACATTTTCTGAAGAGACATGATCGCATTATATGATGAACAGATTGAATTTAGGCTTTTATTCACATATAAACATTAATCAGCAAACATAAACAGAAGCTCAACTGAACCTGCTTTACGAACAAACCTCTTGAGAAGCTCAAACGTGATGCGTAACATGAGGATGAACCTCATTGGTTCTTGCTGAAGATCAAAAATGATGCGTAACACAAGGATGAACCTCATTGGTTCTTGCTGAAGCTCAAACATGATGGAAGTCTTACGGGTTTGGAACGACATGAGGGTGAGTAATTAATGGAAGAATATTCATTCTTGAGTGAACTAACTCACTAAATTTGACACGGGTCGAGTACCTGACAGAATGATGGGCTCCACCTCGTCATAATCCCTCAAAACCCACAGAAACAGACGAGCCAGATCCAGAGAGTAGATGAACTGCCGTAGAGGACGACCTGAACCCCAGACTTGCAGAGCTTTACCTTCCTCTACAAAACACACAAACACACGAAACACGTTTAACATGTGATCCGAACTCTGCTTGAATGAGGCTGTAGATCAAGTGTGTCACACACAGAAAAGTGAAGCCGAAACATTTCGATCGCCCCCTGGTGGCTGGCTGCGATATAGGTTATAAACCTCGAGACGCGAGCCAAACTAAAAAATAATAATAATCTAATTATACCGTAAAGATTATTTCTGTCATTTTGGGTACTTTTTATCACACCGGCAGATGCTCAAGTGTTTGTTTTTCCAATAAGTTTGGTTTTAGTTAGTTATTTGATGCTATATCATGATTGACAGCTGTGCTTCACCTCAGGCTCAATGTCAACCGCCATTTCTGGGATATTTTGGCTTCGTTTTTCTATAGTCTGGATCCTTCCAGAAAGTTAAACCCTTCTCACTCTTTGCCATGTATGTCTTGTGGATCAATCCTGGAAGCACGTGACCGTCCTCAATGTTGAAGTTGTCATGTGGTCCAAACACATTGGTGGGGATGACGGCTGTGTATCTCCGACCGTACTTCTCAAAACACGACCTAATGGACAAACACACAATGATTTGTTTCTTTCATTTATGAAAGCTATAAACAACCATTTCGACCCCAAATCAAATAATGATACATTTATTTTGACATTATTTTCATGACAATCACACACATTCATCACAAATTGTCATCACTGTCATAAAAATAATTCATTATAAATCAAAAAAACTTTTTTTCAAAATGTGACAGACATGCTTTTATGTGATACACCCGAGAAAAGCTCATGACCAATGAACTTTGACACTGACCTGTTGTGGACATCAATCATGCGTTTGGCGTAGGCATAACCGAAATTAGACTCATGTGGCGGACCGTTGTGGATCTGAAACAGAGCGAGAGAGAAACGTCTGTATAGATGACAAAAAATATAGAACAATACCAAACAAAAAGTGTATAATCATCATCTCCCTCAAGTCATAACACAATAGGAGTGAATGATCTTGTAGAAAATAAACTTGGAGCCCTCCCTAGCTCTACAGCGCCCCACAGTTTTCCAATGTAAATCTGTGGTGAAAAATGGAACTACAGCAACTCTAATTGAGAGCCATTGGGAGAGAGCCAGCTACGGGTAATTCATGTAATGAATTTGTGTAATGTTTCATCATTGGACTCGCGCTCGGATTGATATGGTCAAATCGACGTCATCGTTACTGTCTTTACAGCTCAATCGCTGAGCTTAGGGAAGCCTCCGGACAGAGCTGACGTTCATAGTAAAGCTTTTGGAAAGGATGGATTTAGAGAGACTGATTCATCCATCGAGTCATTTGAAAATCATTGAAAAATGTGGTGATGTGCAATGTATATTATGAGAAAATGAAACTGATGTGCAATGTACATTATGAGAAAATGAAACTGTTGTTTTACTTTTGATGCATGTAAACCTGTTGTAGGAGACCTCCAAAACAAAATTAGGAGCCTTTAAAATAGCATAATATGGGCACTTTATTCAAAGAGATTGTGTGTGTGTGTGTGTGTGTGTGTGTGTGTGTGTGTGTGTGTGTGTGTGTGTGTGTGTGTGTGTGTGTGTGTGTGTGTGTGTGTGTGTGTGTGTGTGTGTGTGTGTGTTTACCATGGTCTCATCTATCGGGTAGGCGGTTTTATCTGGGAATATACACGTGGACAGACAAGAAACGACCTTCACCACCCCGAACTCATGAGCCGTCTGCAGCACGTTGTCATTGACAAATACATTATTCCTCTGAAAACAACAAACAAATACAGTCAATGTTCAGTTATTCAACAGTGATATTTCCAATGTTATTTAATAATAATTGTTAATAATTACCCAGAAGTCCAGGTTCTGTCTCATATTTTTGTAGAGCCCGCCCACCATGGCGGCCAAATGAATGACGTGTGTCGGACGATGTTTCTGGAAGACTGATCTCGTCTCCTCAGCGCTCCTGGAACAGCACATGTGTAAAGACAGTTATCATGCAGTACAAATAGACAATAAGCAATCAAATATAAGCTTTCTAAAATCCAGAGAAAGATAAATTAATTTATACATTGACAGTATGCCAATTTTTCTATTTCGTGAATACCACAATATATATAACCATGTTGTTAGTTGTCTAACTCAAGTTTCTTGTGTAGGGATGTGTGATTTGACGATATGAAGTGTATCGATAAAGATTATGCTAGAGTGTTAATATAGCTATCCGCGCAGTGCAAGACTGCTTAAAGTTTTTACATGTAAAGAGTAATGAAGTATGTAATAGACAAACGAGAAAGTAAAGCACGGGTGTTAAAGAGTTCTGGGTGTGCTCTGATACCAATCTTTCTTTTGAAAGTCACATTTCTAGCATCTTAACAGCATTTTTTTCTATCTTAAAAATATATCTAAATTATGACATAAGCTCTCAAAGACAATTGCAGAAAAGTTCGTTCATGAGCCTCAAGGCTAGAATATTGGATTACTGGGTGGTTGCCCTGCACGCTTAATAAACAAACTCCAGCTGGTCCAAAACGCAGCAGCTCGAGTTCTTACTAGAACCAGGAAGTATGACCATATTAGCCCCGTTCTGTCAACACTGCATTAGCTCCCTATTAAACATAATAAAATATTGCTGATCACTTACAAAGCACTAAATGGTTTATCTCCCCAGTACTTGAGCGAGCTCTTAATGCATTATAGTCCTTCACGTCTACTGCGATCTCAAAATTCTGCCCAGTTGATAATAATACCTAGAATATCAAAATCAACTGCTGGCGGTTGATCCTTTTCCTATTTATCAACTAAACTCTGGAACAGTCTTCCTAACATTGTTCGGGAAGCAGACACACTCTGTCAGTTTAAATCTAGACTAAACACATCTCTTTAACCTGGTTTACACATAACACATTATCAATTTCTATTACTCAAATCAGTTAAATGATTGTTAGGCTGCATAAATCAGGTCAACCGGAACTAGTAACACTTACTACACACACCCGATGTACTTGTTACATCGTAAGAAGAAAAGCATCTACGCTAATATTAGTCTCCCTGTTTATCCTGAGGTTACCTTAGTCATCCATATCCGGGCCGTATCCAGATCAGATGGTGGACCTGTGCCTAGACACGACCACAACGCGGTCCTAAATGTCAGCGGAGACCCTGTCAACTAGACTTGAAGATCTCGTCGATACACGACAACCATCGGCACAGATCCTCAACAAAGACCACAAGAACCAAACAAATCCTCTGCACAGACCTATGACCAACTTCGTCTCCATACTGGCTTGATGAATCTGAGCTTTAAGCAAAAGGAACTGGATTAAATGTGAATGCTCCCGGTCCACAATCTGACTTCTGACCTGTAATGCTGCCTGAATCATAATCATACTCTGTTCGTTCGTTGGTCAGATGAAATCTAGCCCCCAGATTTCTAGCCCCCAAAGTATAACATAATCTAAGGATATGATTGTGTTGTTTAACTGGTGTGACGTCTCATGAGTGTTTGTTCAGGATCTCTTACATGAGATTGGCATCTTTGGATGAGAGGAATATCCATTCTTCTCCTTCTCTCCTTTCGCCCTCTTTCACGACTTGCTCTATCGCTCGTCCCACCAGCCCACTGCCACCCGTCACCAACACACGCATCGGCCCGTCCATCTGAGAGAGAGAGAGAGAGAGAGAGAGAGAGAGAGAGAGAGAGAGAGAGAGAGAGAGAGAGAGAGAGAGAGAGAGAGAGAGAGAGGTAACAAATGTGTAAAAACAGGAACTACTGTAAATAATCAAGTATCTAGTAGTCAAGTATCGCCTAACGATTACAGCCCCATTGACTCCCTGTTCCAATGCATTGAAGTAAACAGTTGGATGTGCCAAAACTTTCTTCAGTTAAACAGACAAAACTGAGGTCATTGTGTTTGGAAACAAAGATGAAGTTCTCAAGGTGAATGCATACCTTCACTCTAGAGGTCAAACAACTAAAAATCAAGTCAGGAATCTTGGTGTGTCTCTAGAGTCAGACCTTAGCTTCAGTAGTCATGTCAAAGCAATAACTGAATCAGCATATTATCATCTGAAAAATATTGCAAGAATTAGATGCTTTGTTTCCAGTCAAGACTCCTCACTGGCCTTCCCAAAAAGACAATAAGACAGTTGCAGCTCGTACAGAACCAGTCTTTACACTGGCTCCCAGTTACATTTAGGATTGATTTTAAAGTATTATTACTGGTATATAAATCATTCAATGGCCTAGGACCTCAATACATTGCAGATATGCTCACTGAATATAAACCCAACAGATCACTCAGATCATTAGGATCACATCAACTAGAAATACCAAGGGTTCACTCAAAGTCCGCTTTTAGCTACTATACTGGAACCAGCTTCCAGAAGAGATCAGGTGTGCTCCTACAGTAGCCACATTCAAATCCAGACTCAAAACTTTCAAAACACTTCTGTTTAGCTTTGCATTTACTGAAAATCTGTTCCACTGTTCATCCGACTGTGTGCACTGTACTTTACTTTATTTTTTATTCTAAACTGTTTTAATTATTCTTATTTCTTTTGATTATTTTAATTTCTTCTATGTAAAGCACTTTGAATTACCATTGTGTATGAAATGTGCTATATAAAAAAACTTGCCTTGCCTATTATCTAGTATTTGAAGAAAAATTCCAGCAGGACCACAACAAAACTCCTATGTTACACATCTATGTAGTCTTATAAGTGTGTTCAGAGTTAATGACCAAGACAAAAAATACAAGTGATGGTTGACCATTAGTGGGGAACTAAAGTAGATAAAGAACAGAAACCACCACATCTGTAGCTGTAGTAATTCTCTTTCAGCAGAATTCCTGAGTGCAGTGACTAGGGTTGCCAACTGTCCCGTATATTGGGCCTAATTTATTTGTCCCGTACGTGACCTCCCTTGTCCCGTTTATTGAATGCTACGCTGATCTGACCACTGACTGATACAACAGCAACACGACACTTGAGAATGATCACGACACCAGTCATCATCCAATCAGAGATCAGACAATACCAATAACAAACTACATTGAGAATTAATCATTCTTCTGGGACTCATTGTTTGATTTACGAACAGAATCCTCTGCTGTCTGGTCCCTCCCGGTTCGATCCGGACTCGCGCTAACGGCAAATCCCTTTCACTGTCCGGGTTTTGATTTCAGCAAATCAGTTTTGGCGAATTCAAACAACGTGATTATTGTTCATGAGTCCAACATCCATCCAGCCACGCAAGAAAACATGAAATCTACCTGAGGGAATAATATGCTGATGTGATTTGCTGCTCAAGAAACATTTCTGATTATTAATGTTTCAAAAAAAATTCAGGATTCTTTGATGAATAGAAAGTTCAAAGGAGATTTATCTGAAATAAAAGCTTTTGTAACATTATAAATGTCTTTACTGTCACTTTTGATTAATTTAATGGGTCCTTGCTGAATAAAAGTAGGCTATTACTTTCTTTAATTTCTTTCTAATGTAAGTATAATGCTACAAAAGCTTTCTATTTCAGATACATGCTATTATTTTGATGTGGTTTGTGTATAAATAGGTTAAGAAAAACAAATGTGTTTATGTCTGAGAACCTTTTAAACACATACAACCCTGAAATTACATATGTGTGATACAGTACAAATGTTTTGAGTGTCCCTTCCCTTATTTTCCTGTAAAGAACCACAATTGTCCCGTATTTGTATTTTCTGAAGTTGGCAACACTAGCAGTGACACACCTTTATGAGTGCACTATTTGGATTCAGTAGCTGGATTTTCCCAGCTAACTGGGAACATTCTCCGAACTTTTACTAACGTCAAAGTCCCTTTAGCACAAGTAATTTCACTCGGCGGCCATCTTTAAAACGCCTCTCAGGCATGCAACTGCAGCTCCGATCTCTTTGAATCGGAAAACACCAAATTATCCAAAACTATAGTGACCATTTTCACTATAGCTCCATGCGTTGTGGTTTATGCTGGATCTGTCTATCTAAACTCCATAGTTTCCTACAGTATGTTTATTAGTGATAGAGTGGATCTTCTTTATTATTGTATTCCCATGTCAAGAAACCATTCCCATATCATGGTGATCATTAAGTATAGTAGGGTACAATTGAGCAAAAGGGACATTTGACTTTATTCTCTATTTGGGGTAAAAGCAAAAACATACTTTTTTTTCTGCAATCATACACTATGGTAGCAGTGAAAAGCAATTTTTTGCCTTTAGCCCTTTAAAGCGGCACTCGGTAACTCTAGCCAGCGCTTTGCTGATGTTCTCAACGAGCTCCCCCTACAGCTGCGGTGCGTATATTTTTCACATCACTGTCGTAAAGTCACTTGCGGCGCGCCGGCGCACTCCTCCCCCTTTCTACCACTGCTCATGTGCTTTTGTTATGGTCGGAGCCGGTGTGGTGAACAAATGAGTCCCAGACGCACCAACTTTATCATGTGGAGTAGGTCTACCGAGGTGGGTAATACATCATACACAGTATCATTTAACATTGACATGTACATTTTGTATTCCGTAAAGCAGTTCGTGTCTCTCGCTTTTTCTCGCTCGTTCTCACTTCTCACGAGACTTCCTATTTTCAACTTACCGGGACGTTAGTCCCAATGTTGCAAGGCTGGTTTTCCGCCTGGGAACGCTGGGGGGAGCGGGGAAAGTAACCATTCTCACCAGAACAGATTATTTAACCATCCAAATGATTTCTAAACGGATTTATTAAGTTGAAAAAGTTACCAAGTGCACCTTTAACTCTTCCATGGGACTCATCTGATACATTACATTTCATAATCCATCCCATAAAAACACAACAGTATTTTTGTAAGGGTTTATATTATCTTAGTAAAAGGACCTATTTTTTCTCTCTACAGCTCACAATGAATTACTACACCGCTGAAACCGGTAAAGCAGGTTTATCCACTGACACTCTGGCACAGGGGGTTGTAAAATAAGTTGAAACAGGATCTAAACGCACCAGTTTTCAGGCTTTGTTAAACAAAACTCAAAATACTGAACGACACGCAACCATAACGAACAACCGAACTGAACCAAACACAGGGCAAAGGAGCTAAATGTGATGAATCAATGAAACTAGATCGAACCGAAACTGATCAGTCAAAACTAATTCAACACTGAACAGACACGGCACACACTCCTTGTAAAGTTAACCCATTACCGTTGAGGTATAAAACACAATAATATCTTCAATGCCTTTGTAATACTTTTCATCAATGAAAATCAATACATAAAATTATAATACAGGCTTAATGTTTAACTCTCAATGAATGTGATAAACTTCTTTTGAGCTTAAAAAAAAAAAATATCTATAACTGCTAATCGAACAAACCATCACATCAGATGAATCGTGTATTAGATTGTGTATTAATTCTCTTAATGACTAATACATTACCTGCTCTCTGGCTGTCGCTCTGTGAGGTCTGAGGAAATGGTGAAAAAACGTATCCAGCTTATTGGATTATGTGCTTACACACACCTACCAGGGGCGGAGCCAGACATTGTAAAAATTCAGGGCTTAGCACAAATGTAGTTTGTCCATGGACTGACTTAAAAGTTAAAAGTATGGACTTTCCAAACTCCGGAAGAAAATGTTGTATATACTTTAAGTGTAAATGCATCAATCTGGTGCACTTTGAGCCTCAAAAGGAAGAGTTTCAACCCATGTACAGTGTGCAAACTGAACCAAGAAAAAGCATTGACTCGTACCTGGACATTAAAGAGGGCTCAAGCGTCTTTTTAGTTGTGATATAGAGTCTCAGTTTACATTAGCTTACATTCACACTGTTGTTTTAGGATGCCAAACAATTATTACAATAATATAATAATGATTTATATAATTATTCCTATGACAGTAATATCCAAACAGCCTATTGTAAAACAAATGTACTCTAAAATAAATGAATAATTCATAAGTATATTGTACAGATGGGGCGGGTGGCAAGGGCGGAGCAGATGGGGCGGGTGGCAAGGGCGGAGCAGATGGGGCGGGTGGCAAGGGCGGAGCGGGTGGCAAGGGCGGAGCGGGTGGCAAGGGCGGAGCGGGTGGCAAGGGCGGAGCAGATGGGGCGGGTGGCAAGGGCGGAGCAGATGGAGCAGATGGGGCGGGTGGCAAGGGCGGAGCAGATGGGGCGGGTGGCAAGGGCGGAGCAGATGGGGCGGGTGGCAAGGGCGGAGCACATGGGGCGGGTGGCAAGGGCGGAGCAGATGGGGCGGGTGGCAAGGGCGGAGCACATGGGGCGGGTGGCAAGGGCGGAGCACATGGGGCGGGTGGCAAGGGCGGAGCACATGGGGCGGGTGGCAAGGGCGGAGCACATGGGGCGGGTGGCAAGGGCGGAGCACATGGGGCGGGTGGCAAGGGCGGAGCACATGGGGCGGGTGGCAAGGGCGGAGCACATGGGGCGGGTGGAAAGGGCGGAGCACATGGGGCGGGTGGCAAGGGCGGAGCAGATGGAGCAGATGGGGCGGAGCAGATGGGGCGGGTGGCAAGGGCGGAGCAGATGGGGCGGGTGGCAAGGGCGAAGCAGATGGAGCACATGGGGTGGGTGGCAAGGGCGGAGCAGATGGGGCGGGTGGCAAGGGCGGAGCAGATGGGGCGGGTGGCAAGGGCGGAGCAGATGGGGCGGGTGGCAAGGGCGGAGCAGATGGGGCAGATGGAGCAGATGGGGCGGGTGGCAAGGGCGGAGCAGATGGGGCGGGTGGCAAGGGCGGGGCAGATGGAGCACATGGGTCGGGTGGCAAGGGCGGGGCACATGGGTCGGGTGGCAAGGGCGGGGCACATGGGTCGGGTGGCAAGGGCGGGGCACATGGGTCGGGTGGCAAGGGCGGGGCACATGGGTCGGGTGGCAAGGGCGGGGCACATGGGTCGGGTGGCAAGGGCGGGGCACATGGGTCGGGTGGCAAGGGCGGGGCACATGGGTCGGGTGGCAAGGGCGGGGCGGGTGGCAAGGGCGGGGCACATGGGGCGGGTGGCAAGGGCGGGGCACATGGGGCGGGTGGCAAGGGCGGGGCACATGGGGCGGGTGGCAAGGGCGGGGCACATGGAGCAGATGTAACATGGGGCGGGTGGCAAGGGCGGGGCAGATGGGGTAGATGGAACACATGGTGCGGGTGGCAAGGGCGGAGCAGATGGAGCAGGGCGGAGCAGATGGGGTGGGTGTAAAGGGCGGAGCAGATGGAGCAGATGGGGCGGGTGGCAAGGGCAGGGCAGATGGAGCAGATGGGGCGGGTGTCTTTTGGTGGGTGGCAAGGGCGTAGCAGATGGGGCAGATGGAGCTAATGGGGCCGGTGGCAAGGGCGGAGCAGATGGAGCTGATGGGGCGGGTGGCAAGGGCGGAGCTGATGGGGCGGGTGGCAAGGGCGGAGCTGATGGGGCGGGTGGCAAGGGCGGAGCTGATGGGGTGGGTGGCAAGGGCGGAGCTGATGGGGCGGGTGGCAAGGGCGGAGCTGATGGGGCGGGTGGCAAGGGCGGAGCTGATGGGGCTGGTGGCAAGGGCGGAGCTGATGGGGCGGGTGGCAAGGGCGGAGCTGATGGGGCGGGTGGCAAGGGCGGAGCTGATGGGGCGGGTGGCAAGGGCGGAGCTGATGGGGCGGGTGGCAAGGGCGGAGCTGATGGAGCTGATGGGGCGGGTGGCAAGGGCGGAGCTGATGGGGCGGGTGGCAAGGGCGGAGCAGATGGGGCAGATGGAGCTGATTGGGCGATGGCAAGGGCAGAGCAGATGGAGCTGATGGGGCGGGTGGCAAAGATGGAACAGATGGGTCGGGTGGCAAGGGGCGGGGCGGATGGGGCGGGTGGCCAGGGCGGAGCAGATGGGCCGGGTGGCCAGGGCGGAGCAGATGGGGCGGGTGGCAAGGGCGGAGCAGATGAGGCGGGTGGCCAGGGCGGAGCAGATGAGGCGGGTGGCCAGGGCGGAGCAGATGGGGCGGGTGGCCAGGGCGGAGCAGATGGGGCGGGTGGCCAGGGCGGAGCAGATGGGACGGGTGGCCAGGGCGGAGCAGATGGGGCGGGTGGCAAGGGCGGAGCAGATGGAGCTAATGGGCGGGTGGCAAAGATGGAACAGATGGGTCGGGTGGCAAGGGGCGGGGCGGAGCAGATGGGGCGGGTGGCCAGGGCGGAGCAGATGGGCCGGGTGGCCAGGGCGGAGCAGATGGGGCGGGTGGCAAGGGCGGAGCTGATGGGGCGGGTGGCAAGGGCGGAGCTGATGGGGCGGGTGGCAAGGGCAGAGCTGATGGGGCGGGTGGCAAGGGCAGAGCTGATGGGGCGGGTGGCAAGGGCAGAGCTGATGGGGCGGGTGGCAAGGGCGGAGCAGATGGGGCAGATGGAGCTGATTGGGCGATGGCAAGGGCAGAGCAGATGGAGCTGATGGGGCGGGTGGCAAAGATGGAACAGATGGGTCGGGTGGCAAGGGGCGGGGCGGAGCAGATGGGGCGGGTGGCCAGGGCGGAGCAGATGGGCCAGGTGGCCAGGGCGGAGCAGATGGGGCGGGTGGCCAGGGCGGAGCAGATGGGGCGGGTGGCAAGGGCGGAGCTGATGGGGCGGGTGGCAAGGGCGGAGCTGATGGGGCGGGTGGCAAGGGCGGAGCTGATGGGGCTGGTGGCAAGGGCGGAGCTGATGGGGCGGGTGGCAAGGGCGGAGCTGATGGGGCGGGTGGCAAGGGCGGAGCTGATGGGGCGGGTGGCAAGGGCGGAGCTGATGGGGCGGGTGGCAAGGGCGGAGCTGATGGGGCGGGTGGCAAGGGCGGAGCAGATGGAGCTGATGGGGCGGGTGGCAAGGGCGGAGCTGATGGGGCGGGTGGCAAGGGCGGAGCTGATGGGGCGGGTGGCAAGGGCGGAGCTGATGGGGCGGGTGGCAAGGGCGGAGCAGATGGGGCAGATGGAGCTGATTGGGCGATGGCAAGGGCAGAGCAGATGGAGCTGATGGGGCGGGTGGCAAAGATGGAACAGATGGGTCGGGTGGCAAGGGGCGGGGCGGGGCGGAGCAGATGGGGCGGGTGGCCAGGGCGGAGCAGATGGGGCGGGTGGCCAGGGCGGAGCAGATGGGGCGGGTGGCCAGGGCGGAGCAGATGGGGCGGGTGGCCAGGGCGGAGCAGATGGGGCGGGTGGCCAGGGCGGAGCAGATGGGGCGGGTGACCAGGGTGGAGCAGATGGGGTGGGTGGCCAGGGCGGAGCGGGTGGCCAGGGCGGAGCGGGTGGCCAGGGCGGAGCGGGTGGCCAGGGCGGAGCGGTTGGCAAGGGCGGAGCGGTTGGCCAGGGCGGAGCGGTTGGCAAGGGCGGAGCGGGTGGCCAGGGCGGAGCGGTTGGCCAGGGCGGAGCGGTTGGCAAGGGCGGAGCGGTTGGCCAGGGCGGAGCGGTTGGCAAGGGCGGAGCGGGTGGCCAGGGCGGAGCGGGTGGCCAGGGCGGAGCGGGTGGCCAGGGCGGAGCGGGTGGCCAGGGCGGAGCGGTTGGCCAGGGCGGAGCGGTTGGCAAGGGCGGAGCGGGTGGCCAGGGCGGAGCGGGTGGCCAGGGCGGAGCGGGTGGCCAGGGCGGAGCGGGTGGCCAGGGCGGAGCGGGTGGCCAGGGCGGAGCGGGTGGCCAGGGCGGAGCGGGTGGCAAGGGCGGAGCAGATGGAGCGGGTGGCAAGGGCGGAGCAGATGGAGCGGGTGGCAAGGGCGGAGCAGATGGAGCGGGTGGCAAGGGCGGAGCAGATGGAGCGGGTGGCAAGGGCGGAGCAGATGGAGCGGGTGGCAAGGGCGGAGCAGATGGAGCGGGTGGCAAGGGCGGAGCGGGTGGCAAAGATGGCTAATAAGAAACACCTTGAGAAACCTAATCAACAAGAAAAACTACAAAGGACTACAATATATGGCAGAGAACAGGAAATAACAAGTCCACACAAGACCAGGGAAACACAAGACATGAGTCATGACACTTCACTTGCAAGAAATAAACCCTTGAGCTTTCATTTTGGAGAAAACTAACACTAGATCACCAGCTGATCGCGTGAACAAAGTGCGCACTTCTCTTTAAAACACGCAGCACAGACTGCCTATAAACTGAATTAAATCACTGTCTTTTGCTGTTTTATAAAGGCACAAAGCCATATCACGGTTTTGATTTTAGTTTGTTGGCGAAATACAACATTAAAGACCTTTTATAGGCTATAAGTTTTACATTTTCAGTTCATTATGAAACAGTGGCGGCACAGGGTCATTAATGGGAAACACTGAATGAATGTGTAAGCTGATAAATGTGCTAAAGTTGAGTAATATTATATCATAAATCATAACAAAAACCCTTCAACTGGACAGACTGTGTGTGTGAACTCGCTGCCGGTGTCATGATGACAAATGGAGCCTTCCCTCGAGAGCAGGTCTCCCCAAACCTGTTAGGTAATGATCATCCTAATATACAAATTATATTAATTTAAATACACATATCTTACTATATAATGTGTACGAAAAAAACACAGTAGTGCAATTAATAAAATCAATTGAACGTAATTTCTTAGACATGATTAACTGCGCATTAATAAATAATAATAATAATAATAATAGCTATGCTAGTATATAAGCTAACTAATACAGACATAAGCTAGGCTATAGACAGAAACGGGTAAAGCAAGTTTGACCTCTGACACTCCCTGTAAAGTCAAGCCATCACTGTTGAAGTATCAATATGACCCAAAAACACAATAATATACTGACAAAATATATATATTATAATACTTTTCATCAATGAATGTCTGATGAGATCATCATTTTTGAAATTACAGCTGATGAATCATGTATTAATTATCTTAATTACTAATGCATTACTTGCTCTGTGAGTTATGAGGAAATGGTAAATAGCTTCCAGCTTATTGGTTCATGTTACACACACACACACACACCTACATTTAAGGACTGAAATATTCAGTGTCTGATATTGCATTGGTTACACTGGGTGGAAATTACATGAATATTCTTCTGTTTAATATTAAATATTCTCTACATGAAAATACCATTAAGATCTAAGAAACTAGTAGGCCTACTAAATCAACCATTTTAATCATATGTTCCCAGCTCAAAAAAGAAAACTCTGTCAAAACACTACAATGTTGAAAACTATTTGCCATTTTATCTAAGCTTGTTCTTTAAACACTAAATTAAATTTCACAACTTTCTTCACATGTTTTTTTTTTTTTTAAAGAAAGCTGAGAATCTATTATTATTCCTAAATATTTAAATTCATGACCGACCTCAAGTTTCTGTCCCTGGACAAACACTTCTGCTTTTATCTTGTAATTTAACCTTTCAGTAAAAAAAAGAAATCATACAAACTGTTTTATTGACATTAAGATGATTTAGTACGCCTCTGTGAATCCTGATCCACTGTAGAAGTCAATGTCTTATTAACACCCACCAAACGACGAGATGATCACTTTGGCCGTGACTGACTGAACCAGACTCAGACCATTGAGATAAACCTGTAGTGTTTGGGTAAACTGTAGACTACAAAAGGGTATTACAAACTTTTCAATCCACAACGCACCATCTAAAATGTACCACGCACTAACACCGTTTTAAATGTTGCATTATGGTATTTTATTAATCTTACTATTAGCTTTAAATGAAACATTAGGTAATATGAAGGCAATAAGTCACTTTTAGATATTTTTTTTTTCATGTGTTTAAGTTTTTTCATTACAATTCTTGGTCTATTCTTAATATTACTTGAATGTTTTTGTTATTATAATGAGGAGCATGTTTTTGCCTGTGCCCTGATCTTCCAGTTAATCTCTGGATTCTGTCCAAGAACCCGTAATGCTGTCAAGTGAGGTCTATGCAGAATGAAAGAAGTCTTCTGATATGCATTAAAGAAACTACACAAGCCGTGGCTACATGACAGGGGTAAGGGATGAACAGCAGATTCAGTGTCTCTTACCACAGTAAGTGTTGTGCTATCAGTTAACATTACCTTATTTTGTCATTGCAAACTGTCATGAGCTGTCTTGTATCTCGTATCAGCCTGGAGGCAGAACGAGGAAGGAGTTTAATGTGATCAAGCGCAAGAAGATGTGAAAGAGAACTGAATTAGGCAATCGCACATCCAAAGCGTAAATTCAAATGATGAATTTAGTTCTCTTTTCAAGTCGTCTTGTACTTGAAAGGACAAAAATATACACAACATTACATCAAGATATCCTCGTAAACACAGTATAGGTCCTATTGTAACGTTCTGAAACGCAAGTATCAAACGCGAAACGCAAGTAACTTTGTGGGCAGATCCCGGCGCTGTTGCTATTATACCGGCGGGATAAACGACTCTTGCGCCCGACGCAAATCTAAAATGTGTTGGTCTGAAGTCGCTTCATTACTCATAGGTGTGGTTTGGGCGTAACGTGAAATAAACCAATCAGAGCGTCCTCTCACATTCCCTTTTAAGAGCCGGCACGCTTTTTCCACGGCGGATTGCTATAAATAACGGCGGATTTGCTAGCCGCACACAACATACATGATGGTAACGGCTGGATCTTGACGGACAACACACTTTGTCAGATGTCCTTATATACCGATGTGTCTTGCCACTATTGATTAAACAGGTTTGATCCGTCATTACTACAATTAGCCTGAATAATTTGGGTAAATGTGTTAGCTAGATTTATGCCTATTTTTCACATCTTCATGGACACCACAATGATCTCCCTCGTGTGGTAATATTTTTCCTTGTAATAATATATGGTTTGCAAAAATGGAAAGTGCTGCGTCTGTGTAAATGAGAGAAGCAAAGTGTGTGTGTGTTGTGCACACACTACATTATGGCCAAGCATGCGCCCTTAAAATAGCATATGACTAACGCGCCGCTGACTTCTGTGGCGGAATTGTTTTCTGAAACTGCAAAATAGCACCAGGGAACGTTTGCGCCGGAACACGCCTCCTCTTTTCGCTGAACCCCCACCCCCCTAGCGTAAGTTCATTCCCTGATTTACCAACGGGCGTCTGCGGAGGGAAAAGTCCGCTGTTTGTCGGCGTACAAAGTCATTTGCGCAAGATAGGGCCCATAGTCTTAAAGTGACAGCAGCCTAATAATCCTACTGCCATCTGTGTCATTAATGTTAACCAAAGAACAAAAGAAAAGGAAAATTACTCACTTTACCTTATTGCCATCGAAACTGGGAATGTAAGACTTGAGAAATTAGAAAATGCCGGGCAGTCTGGTTGAGGAATGACCCCTCCCTGAGAAGACAAAGGACCTTTCTGGAAATTAACATTTGAACTCTCTCTTGTGAAGTTAGCATCACCATTTGAGATGAAAGTCTCACCTCAGAATAGGGCTGTAGTCAAGACCACCTTTGTCGAGTCCAAGACCAGGACTAGTCGAGTCCAAGACAAGGCCGAGTCCAAAGAGGTTCGAGTCCGAGTCAAGACCGAGTCCAGGACAGGAAAAAAAAAAAGTCTTATGCATGACATTATCAAGACAATCATTTTGGGTTATTATTTGTTGATCTAAAAGCAAAAACAGTGTCGCAACACCCAGGATTTTTAAGTATAGACATTCCCCTTGATATCATATAATCTTCTAATCTAAAGAAAGCAGAATGATGACATATGGTGATCGCTCTAGATAGCAGTGTTAGAACTGATATACAAACACCAACCCACTACTGTTACCACCGCTAGCTACTAGTACTGAGTAGTGACAATATAGCTTCACTCCAGTAAAATATATCTGTGATCATTTCTTCACGTTAAACCGAACTTTATTTTGATGGGTTTCTGAGTGTATCTGAAGATGAACGTGTACTTGAGTGTGTGTAGTACATGAACCTGCACTCATTCACAGAGACTCGCTGAACAATCAGACTTTGATAGCAGTCTTTCATATTCACAGTCACTAGTCCATATAGCAATTTGATATTATGATCGGCAGTGAATAGATGGATCTGTTATCTCAGTTACGCGCCGGTATTGCCGTAGCAAATAGTAGAATATAAATCACACACACGCAGGTCGTACTTGTCAATGACGGGCACTACAATCTGCGGAGGTTTCTGTGGGAAGCATCCTACAATAATACGTTACTGGGAACATAATAAAGATGGTCTCGGTCGAGACCTTGGGCCTTGTTTACACGAGAACGCTCGCGGGTGAAAACGTAAAAATATTTTATCGGATGTGCCTTTCGTTTACACGGCGACAGCGTTTTTGGGGCTTAAAAACGCAAAAAAAGTGAAACCTCCCTCCAGAGTGGAAATTTTAAAAATGCTCCACCGTCGCGTTCCCGTCTAAAGGGTAAAAACGCAAAAGTCTGCTAGACAGTGAAGGCGTTGCGTACGTGTTTACGTCACAGGCATGCGCCAGTACAGGAAAATAACAAAACATTATCAAACTAAAATATAGCATTAATTTCATTGACAAATTTTTTTTTAAATTCTGTCATTTTTGAGCGACACGCGAAAAGCGCCGAGGGTTAAAGCAGCGGCTTTACCGTATTAAACATGAGAAACTGTGTCAGCGTCTCTTTCACCTTCAGTGCTTCACATCGCCACCTAGCCGCCTGGAGTGCACACTACATCCAATTTCACACACTTTTGCGTCACCATACGCACGCAGATTTCCCCCCAATAAACGCAGAATAAAAAGTGATAACGCAACGCCACTTTTGCGTTTTCTCTTCAGATCGTTACCGTGTAAACATAGCCCAAAAGCCATATTTGGCAAGACCAGTGGCCGAGACCGTGACAAGTCCGAGTCCGAATACCATAGAAAAACGGTCTCGAGTCCAAGTCACTAGTCGGACTCGAATACTACAGCTCTGCCTCAGAATACATCTCTTGCCCTCTTCCTTTCTCTCTCATGCTGAGATCACCTGAAATTCAGCCAAAAAAATGTGAACAATTATCACACAGCTTTATACACGTTTGGTATCATTTGAAATGTCTCGGTGTGACTGGTACAAAGGTCTCGTTCCCAAAGAAGTAAACCAAAAGGTAATGCAGTTCAGTTTAGAAATACCTTGCAGACCGGAGGGTGTGTCTTCCAGGCAAATGGCATTCCTGCTCCCAAAAGGTGTAAACTCTGAATGCAAATTCCCATTGTTAGCTCATGTTTCCATGTGACAGGTCTGAGTATTTAGGGAGATGCTGAAGAGGGTTCAGGGCGCGATGACTCAGATCAGCCCATAATGTTGAAGGATCTCAAAGACTTCAGCATTATGTATTTGTCTAAATGTCGGGTTTAGTCTACATCTTTTAAACTTTATCTCTGACCATTTGGTGTTATTGTTTTGATTATCTTTGAACTGATTATGAAATTGGCATGATACATTTACCTGACATAATAAATTGTGAACATTTGATTTTATTCTAACTGAATCTAACATTATTTAGAGAATAATAGTCAAACATTCTCTCACATTTAAGGATGCACAGATATCAAAACCTTTTCGTTTATGGAGTCAGATGAAATAACAAGTTAATACATGAGAAAATGTATTTAATTTAATCGAATTACTTTGCTACGAGTAAAGACAGTAACGCGCAGAGACCTTCCCCCGCTGATCGAATGCCTCCATTGGGTCTATTGAGTCGGGCTTACAGAATCGGTAATAATTATAATTGCTAAAATGCTAATGTTACCAACCCTTTTCACTAAATGACCATAAATTAATAACAAAGAAAATGAAACGACACTATCAAATCAATTTAAAATGATTTTTTAAATGTATTTTAGAGTGTCCTGCTTTTTCTTCATTTATATTTGTAAATCTAGGCTTCTCTTCATGACTTGGATTGGATGAAAGTCTCTTGAAATGTTTCATATTTGCTGGTAATGAAATGAAAACTGCTGATTTTCTAGACATGTATGAATTTGGGATCATTCAAATATTTAAAAAAATTCTGTATATAGAAAAGACATTAAACAACATTATTTAAAATATGAGTGTATTATGGCAATTTTACAGTACAGATCATTAGACAATAAACCCAGAACACATTCCCTGATTGACCGATTAGTAAAAAAAAACCAGAAGAAAATGTAGAGCAGCAATCACAAATAAAAATCTAAACAAAACACTTTAAATAAATATGAAATAAGCACTAAAGTGGAAGTGTTTACGGATTTCGTCTTTATAAAAATGAATAGGTGTTTGAACAATCATTGGTTTCCAGCATTAAGATGCTCCCCCCACAGCCAATGGGATGTGAAGATCTTCATTTACGGATGATGTCATAATTGGCCGTTAACCAATCGCACGTCTCCTTGACGGCTGTAAAAGGAAAAGCACTTATAAAGCTTCTTGTTTTGGTCTCCGCTTTTGACTACTATTGAAGAACATTTAGTAATTGCTGAAGCGAGAAGTGAAGATTGATCACCTGCTTTGAACGGTGTGAACTTGAAGTCTGGCAGGTATTTGCGTAGTTTGGCGTTGCTGGCGGTTTTCTTGATCTGGCCGTCTGATTTACTAGTGTCATACTGAGAGCGGTTAGTTAAGGGTCAAAGGGTTTCTGTCAGTTCAGTTCATCTTTATTTATTTCCCGGAGGCAGTTTGGTTCCAGCAAACAAGCATACACATAAACATGTCACACACGCATAGAAATAGAGGAAAAAAGGTACCCAATAAATATATTTACCTTGAGTTTAAAAACTTTACAGCAGAGAACTATTGACTACGTTTACAAGCTGTCAATATTCGGGTTATGGTCGGGTTAAGGTCACTATTTGGGTTTCTGAAACATTCGCAATAACCCGTTTACATGCGTGAGCAGAGAGAGTTACTCCTGTATACATGGAATTTGTAATCAATTGGCAATATCCCGATGTAAACGGCGACGCACGGTTAGCGTCTGGACGTACGGACAACCTTAAGACGCAATATGCGTTATTTCCGATTCTTCTTCCTGTATCCAAAGACAGCAGCAGCAGCACGTGGATAATGAATAGTTCGGGGCAGATAGCGATCGGCTTTGGTGCTGGTACTGACCCGCCAGCAGCACTTGACACTACTGTGCTGCGTCTCACCATGTTTACCTCTACTTCCTGTTTACTTCCGGTATACTGCACGCGGGTTTTTGTATGCGCCGTCTCTACTCAAAAGACCAAGGGTGCTTCTCAATATCCCTCCTCGTCTCCTCGCTCCTCCGTCCTCCATCCTATGACCCGGAAACCGATCGAGCTCAGCCATCTTGAGGAGGCGAGGATCAAGGAGTGAGGAGCTTCCAGAGGAGCGATGAGCGAGGATACACAGGTGTATCCTATGCGGAAGTGTTTTATTGACTTAACGTGACGCACGTGTAAATTCTCCTCCCCCTTCACATCGTCACAATAATTTTATAGCTATATAATTTTATTGCAGTTTATAAAAACCAGGTCACATATTTCAACAGGGTATCTTGATTTATTATTATTTATTATTAATTTCTTAAATAACCAAACTTCAACAACATAAGGGCAGATCTTTTGAGCACTGCTGATGACGCTGTAAAGTGACGCTCGAGTGATCAAGTATTCCAATGTATAAAAAAGCTTTCATTCGATTTCTCCGTCCTCCTTTTCTTTCCTTGCAGCGTTCCCCCACGTCCTCCAGGGGGCTGAGCTGAGACGCGAGGAAAGGAAGCGAGGAAAGGAAACGAGGATGCACAAATAAGAATTGAGAAGCACCCCAAGATTCCTTGCGAAGAGAACATGTGCAGAACACAAATCAATGTTCCCTTTGATGGGGATATGCCGATTACATGACCAAATATTCGGGTTAAAAAATGGGTAACCCAGGGATCATATTCGTGTTTTTAAAAACCGGAATATGAGCATATTCGGGTTTTTGCCGGTGTTTACATGGCCGTGCGCAACCGGGTTATTGCTAATATTCTGGTTTTGAACGGGTTATTGGCTGCTTGTAAACGTAGTCATTGTCATTTTTTAAGCTCAACAGCTCAAGAACAATCGGGACATTCTGCTAAATATCTTATCTTGAGTTCCACAGAACAAAGATTGCAGTTAAAAAGACAATGTTTATATTTGAAAGGATACAATCACTTCACCTTTAAACCCAAACCCTTCGACCACAGCGTCCACAGCATCCTTTATGGTCAACTCATCCTCCTCTCCGACTAGAGAGAAAGAAAAAAGGCAAAGAAAATCGTGATTTTGATATTTGATCAGTCATTGAGCTCTGATGAAACAGATCCAATATGTGTGATGTCGAGTACCTGACGCAATGATGGGCTCCACCTCGTCATACTCCCTCAAAACCCACACAAACAGACGAGCCAGATCCACAGAGTAGATGAACTGACGCAGCGCGCGACCTGAACCCCAGACCTCCAGAGGTTTACCTTCCTCTACAAAACACACAAACATGAATGTGAATTAATTAATTCGCTCTAAATGTGACTGTGGCTTCAGATCGTTCCAGAAAGTGAAAAGCGCCTCACTCTTTGCCAAGTACGTCTTGTGTACCAACCCCGGCATCACATGGCAGTCCTCAATGTTGTAGTTGTCATGTGGTCCGAATATGTTGGTAGGGATGACGGCTGTGTATCGCAGACCATACTGCTGAAAACACGCTCTAATGGACAAACACACACACACACACACACACACACTTAAAATACTGTATTTGGAAACATTTCAGGTACATGTCAAAAACACCTGCCTGGAAGTTTCCAGTAATCCTGAAGAACTTGATTAGCTGGATCAGGTGTGTTTAATTAGGGTTGAAGCTAGCGTGTGGCCTTCCAGGAACTGAGTTTGACATTATACAGGAAACCCTTTCTCTTGGGTAGGCCTACTGTACATTATATAATGTTATAAGACGGTTAGTTCCAATCCTTGATTCTGATTGGCCAATAGCTAAAACACGGCTATGACCGCTTCACCCAACTGCTGTATCACTACACAACTCCCCTAGCAACCGCTCTTAGCAACGCAAACACATGTTTGATCTCATCGATATTGTTCATTGAAGCTATAGTAGAGTATTGTGAGAGATCGAGTAAGTGAGTGTACCTGCATTTACAGTAGATATAGCATTTTCCTTCAGGTCAGTCCTATATATTCATAATTTAAAAAATCAGATGAATGTGCGCTGCGATATCTTGTCCAGTTAAGGGGTTTTCCCGAGCCCATAGTCATCTGTCAGTGTCGTCTTCCTTCTCCGTGATCACAAGTTTGAGTCCTTTCACTGTACAAGTCTTCTCTACTGACTGACTCACTCAAAGACAGTCTTTGCCGCCATCTATTGGCGAAATTATGTTTGTAACTTCTGTTGCTGTTTACAGTCAGGGAGCCTCATCTTTGAAATATGCCTTACATTTTTTTTTTTTTTTTACTTTAATGACGATGCAAGACTTAAAATTGAATATTGTGCTTTTGTGTAGGTGAAGGCCAGGTAAACTTGCCCCACAGGCGACATCTTGTGGCCAGAATATGTCATCAAGTGAGATTTTTTGAGTTCATCACTTTGCTCATCTTGTTCTGTTGCCTGTATTTTCTTGCGTTCTGCACATTTTCGGAAAGTGGTTTATTTTGTTGCATGCTTTGCAAGTTTGTCCATAAGCTGGGCACATTTTCCATTCATGTCGGTAAACATCTTGAACATTTCACGTTTGCTTTGTGGGGACTTTCCATTGCATGCTATTTACTTTTCTGTTCACTTTGCACTGTTTTAACCCTCTCCTTTTCTTTGTGTTTCATCTGACGTTCATAGTTCACGGAAAAATGTCAACTCTAATTACTCTCCCTCATGTTGTTCCCCGTCAGACTTTCCTTCATCTTCAGAACACAAATGAAGATATTTGTGATTAAATCTGAGAGCTGTCTCACTCCTCCATACGCTTCTATGGGATCGAAACTTGCCGGCCAAGAAAGTTATTAAAGAACATGGCTTTAATAACTTGTGAAAAGGGCATTTTACCAACCCTTTAAAAATGTTGAAGCCAAAACAAAAAGCCTAAGACCCAATGTTTTTGTTTTTTTGCCATAAATCACAATTTTTATAATAGGCATGTGATCTGAGATGCACCCATTCACGAACTTTGACACTAAGAGGTCAAATCTCACCTGTTGTGGACATCAATCATGCGTTTGGCGTAGGCATAACCATAATTCGACTCATGCGGGGCGCCGTTGTGCATCTGACAGAGACAGAAAGAAGTTACAGAAACACAATTAATGCAGACAGACTCATGAAACCATTCAGACACTGGCTTAAATCACTCACACTCATGCTTTCTTTATCAGTATTTCTCACCATGATGACAAACACCCAACAGGTATTTTTGACTTATACATTTTGGCGCAAATATTATAGAAATTAATTAAATTAATGCTTTCGAGTTTCTGACATCAAAAATCCCTTACTGTGAAGGAAATTTGAGTTGAATAAATGAATGTCAAAATATCAAGAAACACATCTTGTGATGTTTTTCAAAGGAAAGCATACCCAACATCTGCTTATTAAAAGTTAATTCCGGTATTTAACACCTTGAGTCTATATTGTAGTATGTTTTGGATGAACAAGAGTGGTGGACAACATTTTTTTGACTGGTTCCTCTCTCGAGTTTTTTACTATAAAAGAATTGGCCATGGACCCATTTAACATGGGAGTCAATGTGCATGTCCGAAAATGTCATTAAAACAACCTTTAACATTATTTTTCAAAACTGTTAAACTCACCGAGTGATTAGTGATGTTAGTTGATGTTCCAGAAACAAAAAGTGTTGCGAAATACAGTTTCTGTCGTGTTTTATTCGTCATTTTGTAAAATCCCATTGTTGAAAAAATAGTTCCACTATAGCAAAATAAACGGATTGGAATCATATATTGCGACGATATATTGTTTATAATAATCAACGAACACCACTAACCACTCGGTGAGTTTAACAGTTTTGTAAACGAACATTATTGGCTGTTTTAATGACATTTTCGGACATGCCCATTGACTCCAATGTTAAATGGGTCCATGGCCAATTCTTTTATAGTCAAAAACTCGAGAGAGGAACCATTGTCAAAAAAATGTTGTCCACCACTCTTGTTCATCCAAAACAAACTACAATATAGACTCAAGGTGTTAAATACCGGAATTATCCTTTAAAGTGTTGTCATGGTTGGGTGACTAATGAAAACGCAGGAGGAAGGAGGAAACGACAAAAGCCATTTTTAAAGGTGCAGTATGTAATATTAACAGCTAGTGGTTGAAATGGATACTGCAGGCCACATTTAAACTGTCGGAGAGATGTTTCCCCGCCTCGTTCTCCTCAGACTCGACGCTCACTCGAGGACAAGCGTGCGACTTACGTCATGTCATGTTTTAATATGCTCCCATTTTTAGATGGATGCCAAGGCTTTTTAGGTTGGGTAGAATCTGCCATCTCTGACCCAGTTCATTTGGTGGCTTTCATGGCTGCAATACGCCATGTTTTTTGCCAACTGGCAATCCAGGTTGTGGAAATACTACTGGGTAAATTGGCAGGAGGCGGAGTCACACAGACCAAAACAAAACCAGACATTCTGACACGGAAATGCACATTTCAAAGTGAAATAACTGTCTGTAGAAGTGCGTTTCAGAGAAACAAGTATGTTAACTTGGCATGTTTCCTAAATATATCAAATATATGGTATTTTTACGCTTTAGTACAGTAAAAAAAAAAAAAAAAAACGTATTGATTGATGCATGAAAATGTATAAATATTAATATTAAAACATTACAGGACAAATGAGTGTGTTTATTAATATACCCTAGAAACATGTCATGTTAATTTAATAAGTAACACTTCACAATAAGCTATCATTTAAACTAACTTTCATTAACTAACAATATTTAAACAATTTACAGAGTTTATTGGTATTTGTAAAAAAAAAAAAAAAATCATTGACGTTAGTGCATTAATCAAACATAAGTTTTTTAAATGTATTTGTAGTAAATTATTGAAATTAACATGACCTAACAATAAACAATACTGCAGCATTTATTAATCTAAGTTTAATGGCACTGACAACCTGTCCATCATCTTTTAATATCAACACTATAAAACCACGCCTGGTTCCAGAATCAAATCACTCTGTGCGTGTGTGTGTGTGTGTGTGTGTGTGTTTACCATGGTCTCATCTATCGGGTAGGTGGTTTTATCTGGAAAAACGCACGTAGACAGACAAGAAACGACCTTCACCACCCCGAACTCCTGAGACATGTACAGCACATTGTCATTGATGTGCACATTATCTCTCTGAAAACACAAAACAACACAACAACACAGTCAATGTTCAGTTGACAACAGTAGAGGCAGACAAAGTACACAACTTCATTACTTGAGTGAAAGTACAGACACTACTGGTCAAATATTACTCCGTCACAAGTAAAAGTTGTAAAGACGTACTATTTTTAAGAAGTACTTAAGTAGCCTATCAAAAGTAAATGTCAATGATGTGTGATGTGTAAATGTCAACATCATTGTTTTAAATGTCAATGCATGTATGCCTGCCTAGTGCCTACCTACCCTCATATATCAATATCAAATGTATTTCTAGAAGAACACAGTAGTGGGACTGAATGTGAGATTGAATAAGTGCACTCAATAACTTCCACAATGGTTTCAGACACACAATGGCCTATTTAAAGTTTTTTGGCTTTTAGTATGGATATATGTTACCCTTACTGTTATCTATAAGCTAGTGTGCTCCAAAACAATGACAGAATTCGCATTTAGAAGACCAAACCCAACGATGAAAATGAAAATCAGGTTGATGTCAGAATACAACGTTGGACAGACGTTGTATTGTGGTGGAAAATTAAAGTTGGGTTGATGTCAGAAACCAAAGTTGGGAGAGGATGTAAAAAAAAAAAAAAAAAAATGTAATGTAATGAAGTTAAAGTAAACCGTTTCCAGAAAAAATTATACTCAAGTAAAGTACAGATACTCAAAAAGTGTACTTGGGTACAGTACTCAAGGAAAAGTACATTGTTACTGTCCACCTCTGTCCAACAGGGATATTTCCAACCTTATATTAGTTCATGATCATGTTAATAATTACCCAGAAGTCCAGGTTCTGTCTCATGTTCCTGTAGAGCCCGCCCACCATGGCGGCCAAATGAATGACGTGTGTCGGACGATGCTTCTGGAAGACTGATCTCGTCTCCTCAGCGCTCCTGGAACGGCACATGTGTAAATACAGTTATCGTGCATTTGACACAAATGAAAACTTGTATATTTGAGATTATTCTTTGTATAGATTCCATTCATCAACTAATATGATGCTTGTAAACACTAAGAAAGAACAAAATAAAATAGAACAATTAAATAGAAGCTAATTCGGTTAAGTGATTAGGGAATATTGCACAGTTTTCTATAACTTGCGCATAAAGAACATGTAATATGTGATGATTTGATATTGTATTGATTATTGGTGTATGCGAAATCTTGAATCTATTCAATTTTAATGATGTCTTTATATTCATTTCTTTTATTCATTTTTCCTTAATAATTCTGTTACATGATTTTTCTGTACATGTTATTGATTTCTCTGGGTGTGTTTTCCTTCAGAATTGATTGCATGATCATGCCATCGACACCATGTGCCGTTGTATCAGTGCGTCTGTTTTCATCTCTGCAGACATGAGATAATGCAAGATCTGATTTTAAATCAGTGGCTCAGGGGTTCATGTCGGTTGCCTTGCATGGCTGACACCGTCGTCGGTGTGTGAATGAATGAGTGAATATGAGGCAATATATTAAGCGCTTTGGTGGCCATTGGGTCTGTGAAAGCGCTATATAAATGCAGTCCATTTACCATTTCATTTGTTGCCTATATAATTTGACATTTTATTTAATAGAATTTGTTGTTCCTTATTCAAAATTTGATCCCTGACATAATCATTGGATCTGGATCTCACTGCATTGATTATGTTGTGATGTTTGATGAGGGTCTTCTTACACAAGATTGGCATCTTTGGATGAGAGGAATATCCATTCTTCTCCTTCTCTCCTTTCACCCTCTTTCACGACTCGCTCTATCGCTCGTCCCACCAGCCCACTGCCACCCGTCACCAACACACGCATCGGCCCGTCCATCTGAGAGAGAGAGAGAGAGAGATGAGGTTTGATGAACACTTCAGGGGTTAACATCTGTGTCTCTGGATCCCAAACCCAGTCTGGAGCCGCACGGGTATATTTGTGGCAATAGCAACTATACATTGTACGGGTCAAAATTATCCATTTTTCTTTTATGCCAAAAATCATGAGGATATTAAGATCATGTTCCATGAAGATATTTAGTAAATGTCCTACCGTAAATATATAAAACATGTATTTTTGTGAGTGAATGCAGCACAATCGTGAACATAAATGCACAACTTTAAAGGAGATTTTCTCAATGTTTACATTTTTTTGCTCCTCAGATTCCAGATTTTCAATAGTTGTGTCTCGACTAAATATTGTCCTATCCTAACAAACCACACATCAGTGGAGAAATTATTTAATCAGCTTTCAGATTATGTATAAATCTCAATTTAAAAAAATGTACCCATGTGACTGGTTTTGTGGTCCAGGGTCACAAATGTGTAAATACATCAGATACGTCTTTTTAAACAGGTTTATATGATCTCAGTACTATCACATCTTTTTTCTCTTCCTCTTCAGCTCACAATGAACTACATGCAGAGAAAACACTCTTGGTTGCTTATGGTTGTCTGGGCACATGTAAAAATGCCAATCTATGCTCGGTTATGAAGTGCATGATCTTCCCGATGTTGTGAAATGCAAACCTCCATGACCGTGCTTGTAGATATCTGGCTGAACTTATTATTAATTAAATATAGCTAATGAGACCATCATGCATGAAAAAAAAAAAACACAGTACAAACGGGTCTAAACCGGGCAAACCATGACACAGTACACTATCACGATATGATAGTAACCAGCACTAGTCAATAAGCAGGCTACGATCAGAGCCGTTAAGAGCACGATTATGCATATAAAGCTAAGCAGACGTCACATGGGAATGTGTGTTAACATTTCAAACATGCTAGTTTTACATGATTTAAACTGCAGCGGCAGCAGTGAACAGACAGTGCCTATTTGCTTTTGACGCGCTGTGTCGCGCCTCTTGCCGGTGTAGAGACTGTTCATGATGCTCGAGATCTCTGATTATCATAATTCCCTGAGTGTATCCTGATGGAAATATAAAGAGGCCTTAAACTCCAACAATCTTTTGAAAACAGAGTGTTTTTGCCACACACACAGTTCAGCGCTACTACTGCGCTCCAGTGCTCCTTTCATTGATGCAAGAATCAGTCAGTTCCCACTTCCCGCCCCGAGCGTAAAGCCTAACGTGATTGGTTGAAGCGATAACGTGCTACGATTGGCCAGCTCGATGTGGCCGTTATCTGATTGGCTTGAGTAGGCGGTGGGTGGAGTCCACCTATTTGTGGATTTCTCTGCACGTCTGCGCTAGAAGTGTTTCAAAATCCACAAATGCGTGAGGGGATTCACAAATGCACAGGAACCGATTCACAAATGTGTGCAGCGATTTACAAATGCACAGGAACCGATTCACAAATAAATGCCAGGCAGAGTTGTGTTTGAAAATAAGAAAACATTTGTAAATGTTTTATTTATTTGCAAATCTCATTTTATTTATTTGTGAATTTTATAATTTTTTGTGAAACTCTTTACATTTATTTGTGGATCTTAATCTATTCATTTGTGCATTCGATACATTTTTGTGAATCTCTTTACATTTATTTGTGAATATTAATCTATTTATTTGGAATATTGCAACAATAATAACCCCATATTCGACCATGTTGGTTTATGACGTCTCGCACGTGGTGGAATAATAATTTATTTTCATGAATCTGTTCGAGATCGAATTAACGCTAGATTTTGTCATATAAGTTACAGACATGGCATCTGAAGACCATTTCTAATTATTCTCAGTTATTTTGCTTTATTACCAGACTCAATATTTGGCTCGTTCTTACATAGTAGAGCACGTTCGCACATGCGCAGTCTTCAGAAACGGTGCTTTAAATCTCTTGACAAACTAAGACGTAAATTACATTTATGTATTCTAAATAAATAACACGGGTTGTACTGAATGTCAGCTTGCTTATTTAGCTAAAGGTAAGGATTTATTCAGTCTACATATCATGTAAACTAGAAACTATGCTTCTAACCACAGATCGAGAGCTGAACGATGGTTTCGGGAAACACCAAATCGTTGAACTGCTGATAACGACGGAACTTGCGACCATAGTTGCTAACGATGCTTTCGGGAAACGCACCCATGGTCATTCAAACTGATTCGCGAACCTATTTATAGACAGATGAAGTCTTTGAACAGAATCGACTCAAAAGAATGATTCATTTGTGAATTGAGCATCGCTCATGCCCAGAAAAAAGATACAGCGCGCTTGGGATAAACTACGCATTTAACTAACGTTAGGCCTATATGTATTGAGTTCAAATAAAGTAACGAGAGGAACGTCGCCCAACGTAACGAAGTAAAATTAAATTGTTTTCATTAGAAATGTAGGCTACTCGGGTTAAAGTAAAAGTAGGCTACTGAATATAAGCTAGCCTACTCTTAAAAGTAAACATTTTCCACACAAAAAACTCGAAATGTAGGCTACTTCGTTAACGTACAACACAGAAGCGCTGCTTTAATCAACATATCTTAATTTGTGTTCCGATGTGAGTATAGCCTAGGCCTACTGACATTTACATTTTTGGGTGAACTAACCCTTTAACAACTAATAATAATAATAAACATTTATTTGTATAGCACTTTTCATGCAACTCAAAGTGCTTCACAAGCATAAAAACAAATAGGCGAATGAATACAATTTCACACAATGTCAATTAAAAAACTATAAAAGGTTCACAATGTAAAATAAAGAAATTAGCAATACAGTTTCACCTCAATTTCAAAATAAAATAATATAAATAAAACATATACAAAATAAACCAACTTATAAGAGAATCAGAAGGTAAAATAAAAACCGACTTTCAACTTCACACCATATTCTTCTACTGATAATAAACTTAAAAAAGAAATGTCTTAACCCTCCTTTTAAAATATGAATGCTGGTAGCCTCTTTCACTTCATTTGGTAGACAATTAAATTAAAAAAAAGTTATGGTGGCTTATGATTTACTGTAAATGTGCCAAAAGACAAGCGGATCTTAAACTACGATTTGGAGCGTGTCTCGACAGTGCATAAAGGGGCCAGATTATAAAGGCATTAAAAAAAACTTTAAATCAATACTTTGATGAACTGGTAACCAATTAGCCTAACTGGTAATTCCATTAAAACCAGTGTTATATACTCTCTCCTTTTTAATTCCATGGCTGTTGCATTTTGTATCAATTGTAACTTCATATTAAACCCTTTAGGTCAGCCAGAATACATACAGTTATCAAGATGAGAGAAGGTAAAAGCGTGAATGAGTTTCTTGGCATCATCCACAGAGAAAAAGGACAAATCTTGGCAGTATTTCTCAAACGATAAAAGCAAGTGTTTGTTACTTTGGTCACAGTCCAAAATTACACCTTTCTTTCTTAAACTGTAGGGCTGAGGAACCCGATCCAGCTTCTATCCTCTCCCGCTCATGTTTCTAACCCACAATAAGAATTTCAGTTTTGTCTTAAAAAAAAAAAAACCTCTCTAATTCAACAGTGTCTCTGAACTCAACTTAAATGTATAATTGTATATCATCAGCATAAAAATAATATTTTATGTCATATTTCTGACAGAATGCAGTACCTGCTCGTTGGCTGTCGCTCTGTGAGTTCTGAGGAAATGATAAGAAAATGTCCACCTTACTGGGTTGTTACACACACACACACACACACACACACACACACACAGACGCCTACGTTTAAGGACGGTGTTCTGAAATACTGAATTTATGACATTCTTGGTTACACTGGGCGGAGCTTAAAAGATTATTCTCCTGCCTCAGTTTAAAAAGACCATTTAAGATATAACAGCAAATTGAACCAAATGTTTCCAACTCAAATTTTAACAAAGACCGTACAAGCTTGTTTATACACACTTTCAACCGGTTTAAGAATAGAATTACAAGACTTACAGTATGTGATATGTATGTTTGCTAAATTTCTGGGATGTGGCACAACACTAACTAGAAAAAATGTCACCGCTGCCCACAACTGACATGTGTTTACTGACAGTCTACAAAATATCTTCAGCAGAACAAAGAAACTCATACCGGGTTGGAACATTTTGGTTCATACATTTTTGGTTGAACTGTCTTTAAGTTGAAACCACTTCAAGGTTTGAAACAAAGGATGTAACAAAGCTTTATTTGCTGAAATCAAATAACCGGAAAAGTCCGAACCACTGATACGGAACAAAACTGATTCGTAAAAAAAAGCACCCATCATGTCAGTCAGACCATATATTTATATAATAAAATTGCAGAATTAATAATAAAATGTTAGAATTAATAATAAAATGTTAGAAATAACGTGTGTGTGTGTGTGTGTGTGTCTAACCCTAACACCCTATAAGACTGGAAAAGCTGGATCAACTGGTTGAGGAACGACCACTCCTCGAGAAGGACCTTGCTGGAAATTACCATTTGAACACCCTCGTGCACTATCGAGACGAAAGGAGAAACAGCGAATGTGCTTCTCATCAGCATGAGCCAAAAAACATTTCATATTCAAATGTATCATGAGAACGAGCGGAGAATTGACCGTGCGTTTAGCATACGCTTGTTGCGGTTCATTGGCTGTTAACTATGGCAAGTCTATTTTAGCTTTTATTCATTTCCAGGATATTAATTCTTGATATCAACAATTACATTTTTTTGATATCAACAATAAAGGTTTTTACTAGTAAGAATTGTATTTCTGATATGTGAAACTGCATTTCAACTAGTAAGAAATCAATTCTTGATATCAACAATGGATTTTGAATGGCAGCCTATGGTGACATTTCTCTAGTGAAAATTAAATTATTGATATCTAGAATTAACATTTTAACTAGTAAAAATTTAATTGTTGATATAAAAAATTGCCATTGTTACTAGTATAAATCTAATTCCTGATATCAATAACTATCATTTTAACTAGTGAAAATGTAATTGTTGATATCAAGAATTCATATCCTGGAAATGAATTAAAAGCTAAAACGGCTTGCCATACCCCGGGAGCCGCCATTGTAGCAGAGCATCTCTGTTAGCATCCCATTGACTCCCATTCATTTTGGCGTCACTTTGACAGCGAATAACTTTACATCTGAGGCGTTTAAAGACTCCATTAGTCAAATATTTATTTCTAAAGAAACACGACAATGTATAAAAGGCTCCATTACCTTCTTACGTTATGAAAAATAGGCTAACGATTGCGTCATAACCACTCGACTCTCTGTCGAAGTGTTAATATACGGTAACAAATTACCGTATAAACCGGCGGAGAAGCAATCGGGGGACGTGGAGGCATAAAGTGAAGGGAGAAGCCCACAGAGAGTGATAAAGTTGCTCCCGCTGCTAGCTCATGGACAGCTAACGCTCTCCGTCTCTGCGGGATTCGGAAGGGAATGATTCAGATTTCTCTCGGCACAGCTACTAGAAGACTGACAGCTGTCAGAAACACGTCACATCTACGTCGTCAAGCTCAGTTTGAGCCTGCACAGTTCGCCCGGCCATCAGGAAGTGATGCTTCTAATGGGCTTCACTTTTCTCCGTTGAAATCGTTTAACGGCCTGCCGATAGCCCTGATTTAGACCAGCGATAGCCAAAATAGTCTTAAAATTGTTTACATGTATTTCGCCCACGCAGCTTCATGTTTGCTGTCACACTACATAACATTCATACGCAATCTACGATCATTTTTGACCGTCTTTCATTTTAAATTAAATAAAAATGCAATTACATTTCTCAACCGCTAGATGGCAACAGCCCTACTGAGGCATGACTACTGGCACCGCGAGACTTGATAGTTAGTAGCTAGAGATCACTGTTCTCGCGATCGCGGGATATAAACATTTCTACCATTTTGAACTATTTTAAATGAGCCAGAACATTGCATTCAGCTGTCGGTCGAAGAGAACAGGTAAAAGACATTCCCACTTTTGTCTTGTAAGTAGGCTATCTGTGTTTTCGTTTTGACGTGCTCATCATTTTTATCTAAATTATTTGTTATCATGTGTTGTTGGAATCGTGACATTTTAGCGGGTAGGCTACAGTGTAAAATATGCATGTGTAACCCCATGTTTCCATGTTCCCTTAAAGGGCACCTATTATGGAATTTTGAAATTTACCTTTCATGTAGGCTAGTGTGTAACATAGATCTAAGTGAACAAAAACATCCTGCAAAGTTTGAAATATGAAAGTGCACCGTATATAAAGTTATTGTCTTTCAAAAGTAAGAGTCGAGTCATTTTTATGAATGTTAGAAGACCGAAGCTTTTTCTCTGACTAGATGACGTCAACTTGTCAAGTTATTTGAATACGCTACGCCCACTTATTGCGCTCCAATGCCAGCAGGGAAAACGACGAGACGCTGTGTTCTGAAGTGCGACTCAAAAGGCAACTTTTTTCATCTGCCCAAGGAGGAGCATTTGAAGACTAAGTGGCTACAATTCATATATACAACTATACCACAGAAGTGTAGTCCGAGCCTTGTGCTTTGCTCGCGCCATTTTGAAGACGATTGCTTTACCAACTTAAATGCAATCAAACTTGGATTCGTGAGTCGGCTGATATTGAAGGAAGGTTCAGTTCCAAGTGTATTTGCGTCAGCTTCCTCCTCCGTATCACAACCTGTAAGTGTTATTAATAATTGTTGCTTTTATGTTTTATGTAGCATGCTTAATAATTATTTTGTTTGTTGTGTGAGCACCGTTTAGCTTCTAGGTCTTCAATGGCAATTGTATTGAGATATGTGGAGTGTTTGTCGTTGTTTTCGGAGTTGTCTAAAGAATAGAGTAATACCTCGTAGTAACGTAACTGCATTTTTTTTTTTTGTAAAAACGTTATGTTTATGCATCGGGCTAACGCAAACCAAGACTGATTCTTTTACAATATGAACTCTGGGCTATGCTCTCTAACATAACATTAAATTATTTATCTTATTTTTCGTTTTTTACTACAAACTATAAAGCAGTGGACTATAATCATTATTATAACACAATTTAATTGATAAAAGCATCATTGTACTCCGTGTTAAAAATAAGTATTATCTCTGTAAACACTGCTGGATCATCTGACCAATCAACGCAGATTAGCGTCGCGCAGAGGAGGGGTTTGGATAAACGAGTCGTCGAATCATTTGGGAGTCGGTGAGCAAATCAGGTAAAAATAAATGCATATTATATGAAAACAAAAGTGTTTTAATGTCATAATAGGTGCCCTTTAAACTCCAATGATCTGAATTCAAAGGGCTAAACATGAAACATGTGCAACCTATTGTAATGTGTTATGAAAGCCAAAAATATTTTACTCTTTTCTTTAGATCATTATTGAAACAACTATTGAATTTTACTGAACAATGGCTTGTTACATACATACAGAGAGAGAGAGAGAGAGAGAGAGAGAGAGAGAGAGAGAGAGAGAGAGAGAGAGCATAAGCAAACAGAGTAGAATATTATGTAATGTACCAAATGTTAAAATTGCTTGCTGGGAAATATCACTTTGAAAAATAAGTTGTTCCAGAGACCATGAAACAATATTAGCCTATTTAATTTATACCGGTATTCTTAAATATAATATAATTGTATTATAACTCAAAGTATAATATACATTATATTATAATCGCCAAACAGGGCATTATTTGGAGAAGTGTGACATTTAATCTTTAAAATTCAATTTCAATGGTGTGCTAGCCAGTGCCAAAAGGGGAGGGTGTGCTTTTATTTGTTGCCTTAAAAAGAAAAACCACAGCTAGAAGTGTGGCACAGGTAATAGCAAGCCAAATCCTCATTGCCTGGGGCTCCTGCGTGGGATCGCGGTTGCGACACAAGCGATGAAACGCCAGAAACAACAACAGGTGACTTTAAGCTAGCGTTACGACCCCACTCATATTCATGCAAATGCCTTTAAACCATTCATGCGTGACAAGACAAAGAACGAGCTGTCAGTGAATGTCCTCCTGACCAGCCTGTTCTCACGCAAATGCGTCTCTATAGCACGCAATGTGTTTATCTTGCAAGTCACCTTTGGCTAAGCCCCGCCCCCCTTAGTTACTGTTGCTACCTCCGTCAACTTCATCTGGGCTCTGGTTTGGTATCAACATGGCTTATGCTGTGACGGCTCTTCCTGCTGAATTTTGATCAAACTTTTATAAAGCAGCAAATAAAGTGTCAGATAGAAGTAAGTCAAAAGGGGCTGCAGTGTGCGTTCGAAGGCTAGAGTTCACGCTCGTGATCATTGGTAACTAAACCTATGCGCGTGAACTCGACAATCGACTACTTTGGACTTCGACTGAGAACAGGAACTAAATACAGGTCTGTGCGCTGGCTGATATAACATCATTTTTATTCATATCTTTCACATCTACTGCAGTCAGATTCACTCGTGTTCACTCTGAAGGAATCACTCAACATGGCTGGGCACTTGTAATGAAACATTAAGGATGATAAGAGAATTAAAAGCAGGTTTAAAATTAGACCCCATTCAAGTCAATAGGGTGCATATTTTAAAAAGAGGATAACACGGTGTAGGCAACACCGATTTTTGTCGTTGTTCTCTGTATTGACAGCACTCCAAATTTACTAAAAATTGACCGGAATTCTCCTTTAAACTGTGGACGTCCTCAGTCAGCGGAACCCCTCAAGATCAACAACACACTTTTGTCTCTAGATACATTTAGCTTTTAACCTTACTGAAGTTATACTAGTTAGACAGCTTTATGTTATGATTTCGGTTCTCTACCCTAATTGTTGATACGCTAGCATACGCTGCTAATAAATACAACTTTATACTCGCGTAGTCCGTTTGCTTTTTAATAACGATTATAGAAGTGAATAGAGACCCAGCTCTGCATGAACAGTGTTGCTCTTGATATTGTGAGTCCCAGCCTCCGTCTCCATTAGGATATGATGCGGTGGGTCATGTTTTGACTGTGACCGTTATGCTTTTGCCTCTATTTGGAGGCCGTGTTGTGGCTTGCGTTTGTCTTGAATATAGCCTTCGAACGCACACTGAGCCCCTTCTGCCTACTTCTATCTGACACTTTATTTGCTGCTTTATAAAAGTTTGATAAAATTTCTTCAGGAAGAGCCGTCACAGCATAAGCCATGTTGATACCAAACCAGAGCCCAGATGAAGTTGACGGACGTAGCAACAGTAACTAAGGGGGGCGGGGCTTAGCCAATTAACTGTTGTTAATAGCAGCCCTGGTTGAAAAGACACTTCAAAAGGCCGTTCACATCTCATAGTAGTGCATAAATATGGCCTCCCAGTATAGAACTAATAATAATTATAATAAATAATTACATTTATATAGCGCTTTTCTCTGGACTCAAAGCGCTTTACATAGAAGGGGGAATCGCCTCAACCACCACCAATGTGCCGCTCCACTTGGATGATGCGACGGCAGCCATATTGCGCCAGAACGCCCACCACACACCAGCTTACTGGTGGAGAGGAGACAGAGATGAAGCCAATCAGTGTATGGGGATGATTAGGAGGCCATGATGGACAGAGGCCACTGGGCATATTTTGGCCAGGATGCCGGGGTTACACCCCTACTCTTTTACGAAAGACATCCTGGGATTTTTAATGACCACAGAGAGTCAGGACCTCGGTTTACCAACTCATCCGAAGGACGGCGCTCTTTGGCAGTATAGTGTCCCCGTCACTACACTGGGGTGTTAGGACCCACACAGACCACAGGGTGAGCGCCCCCTGCTGGCCTCACTAACACCTCTTCCAGCAGCAACCTGGCTTTCCCAGGAGTCTCCCATCCAGGTACTAACCAGACTCAGCCCCGCTTAAGGCAAGTTCACACTACAGGATTTTAAACCGTCGGGCTGAACTGTGCGGTTCACACTACATGACTTGCTCTCTGTGAAATCAGAAGTTTTCAAGTTGTTGAGCTGTTCACACCACACGACACAACGTGATTGATCCGCAACAGGAGGTAACGCACTACGAGTTGAGAACAACTCTGTCACCCAACGATTATATCTGGTCTACAAACCACGTTTTGTCACGAAAAATCACGCGATAAAACGAACCGGAAATGACGCAATACAGCACGCGCGCCACTACCCAGCGAAGAAGACGAAGAAGAACACAACACGCGAGTCTTTGTTTGAATATGGACGTCAGACAGAAATTAGTGCTGCAAACTGTTTGCGCGATGATTTGCTCTGAAAAAAAAAAAACCACGTATTTTCCCGGTGACCTCAACCCATGCCTTGCTCTGATTGGCTGTAGCTCATGACATCACATGAGGTTGAGTCATGCGACAGCTCCGGATATCTTTTTCTGGGCTCGGCGACGCGTCTGCGAGCGTCTTTGATGCGTTGTTGGCTCTTTCATACTAACAGATTGGCGAGCGTTCATCGCCCGCTAATCCCCCGCGATTTGCACGCGATAATCACCTGTCGGCGAGCTCAACGATTTGCTATTCGGGCTTAAAATCCTGTAGTGTGAACTAGGCATTCGCTTCAGTGGGACACCGGTCTTGGGCTACAGGGTGATATACGGCTGCTGGCCAAACTGGAACTAAATTTGCAACACAATTATTATAGATTATATTCCACCCATCTCCTAGACATGAACACTGAACACACACCTCCATCACTACACACTCTCAACATCATCACCTGGAACAGATCAAGTCTATCCAGGCTGAACATACACATCATAAGAAGATAGAGAGTCCAAAAGTGTCACTTCACTAAAAGATATTGTCCATCTTCACACTAACAGCTTCACACACATAATGGTAAAGCTGATGCGCTATTCACAACACTCTGACAACTCATGGAAAACACTTATGAATGGCGATAATCGATAATGCAAATTCGTTTGAATATCAAAATGTCCATCAGAGGGCCCCTGATTTCTCAACACCAGTAATAACAGACACATGATAAAAAAAACGAATATATCTGAAGTGTGAGCGCTTCAATCGATTACAAAATGTACAATTTAACCCTGTCATCGACTGTGACCAGCACAACACACACACACACACACACACACACACACACACGCACACACAAAACTGTTGCAAGGAATGAACAATCTCCATTCTTGTATGAAGTCACTTCTTAGATCTGCATGCATGATAGCATTGGAAGATTGATGAACAAGCGAAGTGATTATTAATGATATATTGTCACAGTTGTGTTTCTGTTGAGTCTTGTTATTCACATGTCATTTGCCATGTCAATCATTATTAGTTCACCTGTGTCACCTGCTGGTTCTGTTTATCAGTGTCTGTCTTTGTGTGTAGTTAGTCGTGTGTGTTCATCCTGCCTGTCTGTGCCTGTGAGTATTATATTTAGTAAAACGTTAGCATTGGTATGGGGCCGTACAAGCCAAAATCTATTCTTCTACTGTCACACACACATTCTCCTTACACACGCATACATTTCTACTCTCACACACATACATTTCTACTCTCACACGCATACATTTCTACTCTCACACACACATACGTTTCTACTCTCACACACACACATACATTTCTACTCTCACACACATACATTTCTACTCTCACACACACATACGTTTCTACTCTCACACACACGCATACATTTCTACTCTCACACACATACATTTCTACTCTCACACACACATACATTTCTACTCTCACTCACACATACATTTCTACTTTCACACACACATACATTTCTACTCTCACACACACATACATTTCTACTCTCATACACACATACGTTTCTACTCTCACACACACATACATTTCTACTCTCTCACACACATATATTCTCCTTTCACACGCATACATTTCTACTTTCACACACACATACATTTCTACTTTCACACACACATACATTTCTACTTTCACACACACATACATTTCTACTCTCACACACACATACATTTCTACTCTCACACACATACATTTCTACTTTCACACACACATACATTTCTACTCTCACACACTGTTACGCCTTCCTGTTTTCCCCCTGCTGGCTCTGCTACACAGTGCAGGTGTTAGTTGGGCAACAGGTGTATTTAATATATAATTAATGAGTGTCAGTATAAAGAGCAGCGCACTTTTGAGTGAGGTCTCTCACTTTTCTCCCACCTTTTCATTTAATACCCATTTTGTTATATATATATATTTTCTCTCTTATTGTTTTGGTTAGTGTCAGATGTTGTTTGTTTAGTTAATAACCACACGCGCGTGTTTTTCCCCTAGACGTCGGTTTTCTTTTCTTTGTTTAATAACTGTTTGCTTTGTTTGACAATAAATCTTATTATTGTTTAAGCATTTGTTGTTGGCCTCTTTTTGTGTTACGGTATGGGAGCCAGCCGTAACATAAAAATGGGAGTCTCGTCCGGATTTTGAGCATTTGTTTTGAGGGAATTTATTTTTTTGTAAAGTCTCTTCAGGATTTCTTGTGATGATTGGCTTTCACTCCGGTTAGACAGAGTGTTTCAGCTGGGTTGCGTGTGAGCGGCCCTTCCATCGGAACACTATTTGTTGTTTTGTTGATTTTGTTTTGTATTTTATTTTGGAGTTTTCGGAAGGAAATCCTGGGTGGGGGTACGCTTCTCGCGCAGCTGATCTCATTTGGAGAACGGTTGTTACGAGGTTCAGCGTTTCAAGTCGCCTCGAGCCCAGCAATCCTTTGAAGACTAGCTAGGTTAAGTATAGTTTCAACAGGCAGGCATATCGGAGATGTAAAAGCCAATGGAAATCCTGGTGAGTACTTTTTCTCCCTTGGTTTTGCTTAATTTGATTATAAAGAGAGCATGTTTTTCGCGTGTGGTTATGTTCATTTTTGCCATTTTATATAGGAAGTGGATGCTTGTGTAGACGGGTTAAAAAAAAAAAAAAATTTTTTTTTTGTTTACACGAAAATCTTGGGGACAATAGCAGCTGATAGATGATTCATTTATAATTTCGAAACAGCTGTTGTGACCTATTGAGTATGACCATTTGTTTACTGTGAGTAAATTAGCACTGCATTGAGTGGTTATGCAGGGTTTTACACATTCCTATTGCAAATGTGCATTGATTTATTGTCCACGTGTAGAACACTAGAATGGTTGCAGTAACTTTAATCTAGTGTTATAGTGGATTGAGCTGGCTGTTTTCTGACACGTTTCGTTGGGAGGTTCTGTTAGAATATTTTGGGTTATCTTCATTGTGTGAGTTGTATGCTTGTTCAAAATGACGTCTACTGAGGATTTGAATGTAGAAATTTCTGAGAAGGTTCTAGAAAGAAGCACCAAAGAACAACTTTTAGAAATCGCAGAGAGTCATGGACTCATTTTGAATAGTAATGATAAGAAGCGCAAGGAGGATTTGTTGAGGGCTGTTAAAAGCCAGTTGGTAGCCAAAGGAATTCTGGTTGTAGGAGAATATCCACGTATTGAAAGAGAGTTAACGTTCACAGAGAAACAAACACAGTTTGAAACTGAGAGAATATCGTTTGAAGGTACTCAGGCATTACATGAATGGGAAAAACGGATTCAGTTAAAAGAATTGGAGCTTGAACAGGAGCGTGAACGTACAAAATTGGAGCTGGAAAAGTTGGAGTATGCACGTGAGAGCGAACGTGAACATAGGCAGTATGAGATAAGGAGGTTAGAACTTGAATTGGAAGTTAAGACAGCTGAAACTTCTAAATCTGTTCGGACGGTGCATTCTTTTGATGTTGGTCGAAACATTAAGATGGTTCCTCCATTCTGTGAACGTGATGTTGACAAGTATTTTGCCCATTTTGAAAGAGTTGCTTCTTCTCTAAAATGGCCAGAAGAAGTCTGGACTTTACTTCTGCAGTGTGTTCTGACGGGGAAAGCTCAGGAGGTGTTTTCTTCTCTTTCGGAGGAAGAGAGTGTAGATTTTCAACAAGTAAAAACAGCCATTCTGAGAGCGTATGAGTTGGTACCAGAGGCTTATCGCCAACGTTTTCGTAGTTCTAAAAAACTTGAGAAACAAACGTATGTTGAATTCGCCCGCGAAAAAGATATTGCGTTTACAAGGTGGTGTCAGTCTCGGAAAGTGGAAACCTTGAACCAGTTGAGAGAGTTAATTCTTGTGGAAGAATTTAAGAATTGTGTACCTGTGTCTGTGTCTACTTATTTGAATGAACAGAAGGCCCTTACATTAGCTAATGCAGCTGTGTTGGCTGATGAATTTGTTCTTACTCATAGAGTTTCTTTTCCTGATAGAGTTTCTTTTCCTGATAGAGTTTCAAGCGATCAGAGTAGAAAGTCGTTTCAGAATCGGTGGACGCCTCCAGTGAGTACGTCAAACACTGTGTCAAGGGTGCCCCCTGTGAGTCAGAATTTTCCATCAGATAAAAAGGGTAAGGTGATCTGTTTTTACTGTCATAAAGTTGGGCATAAAATCTCTGAATGTAACTCGTTAAAGAAATCTGCTAAGCCAGTTGGATTGGTTGGAATTGAACCGCTGGAGATTCATGTTTGTCGACAGAACTCTGAGATTGGCAAGGGGATCTCAACACAGGTAGATGTAAGGGATAATTATACTGAGTATGCTCCATTTCTTACTAACGGCATTGTGTCTCTGGCAGGTCAAAAAGGAAAAGTCTCTGTGACGATCCTGAGAGATACAGGAGCTTCTCAATCATTTTTATTAGAGGGAGTTCTTCCACTCTCAGGTCAGACTGCAACCGGGAGGGATGTATTGATTAGGGGAATAGAAATGACTTTTTCAAAAGTCCCCTTACATAAGGTTCATCTTACATCTGATCTTGTAACTGGTGATGTTATTGTTGGAGTACGATCTTGCCTTCCTGTGCCAGGTGTTTCTTTTATCCTGGGGAATGATCTTGCTCAGGGGAATGTTTGGGGAACATCAAAACCTGTACCATCTACTGTTGTAGTCTCTTCACCTGTGTCTGCAGATGTTCCTGATGAATGTGGTCGGAAATTTCCCCACGTGTTTCCTTCCTGTGCTGTCACCCGAGCCAGAGGAAAACAACTTAAAGTTGACCAGCTGGGTGAAAGTGAAGTTTCTTTACGTCTTGACAGTGAGGAAACCGTGGAGAAACCGTTACCTGTTAATTCTGAGGATGATGTAGATCGGTGTGCGTTTGTTCCATCAAATCAGGTTGATGATGGGACAGTTGAAGGTGAACCACTTGGTATGACCTTGGCAGAAGACACTGTTTCAGATTCATCTGATTTATTTTCTGAGGAGTCTGTCTCTCGGGAGAAGGGAGTATCAGAGGGGTTTTTATCTTCTATTTTTCATGTCTCTCGAGAGAACTTGATTCAAGAACAGTTAGCTGATGTAACTCTTAAACCTTTGTTCTCAATGGTTTGTGTCGAGGGAGATATTGAGACTCAGCTACCCTCTTGCTACTTTCTAAAAGATGGTATGTTGCTTAGACGGTGGGTCAGTGAGTCTGAACCCATTACTAAGGTTTATGTTCAGGTGGTAGTTCCTCTTAAATTCAGGCAGTCTGTGGTCAGGTTAGCTCATGATAGAGTGGCTGGACATATGGGAGTGAGGAAAACATACGATCGATTGCAACGCAAGTTTTTTTGGCCTGGTTTAAAAAGAGACGTGGCAAAGTATGTTAGAACTTGTCATGTGTGCCAACTCACTGGTAAGCCAAACCAAAAAATCCCTGTGGCTCCTCTCCAATCTATTCCAGCGATATCAGAACCATTTGAGTATTTACAAGTGGACTGCGTAGGTCCTTTACCAAGATCCAAGACTGGTCATTTGTATCTACTTACCGTTATGTGTCTATCTACTCGGTATCCAGCTGCGTACCCTGTCAGGTCCATTAATGCAAAATCTATTCTCAAAGCTTTAACTGCCTTTATGACAACATTTGGCATTCCTAGAGTTATCCAGTCTGACCAGGGCTCTAACTTTATGAGCCGTCAGTTTGCGAAGGCTCTGCGACAATTAAAAATTAGTCATAACATTTCCAGTGCATATCACCCTCAGAGTCAAGGGGCCCTTGAAAGATTTCATCAGACCCTGAAGTCATTGCTACGGTCATACTGTGTGGAGCTTGGGTCTGATTGGGAGGAGGGGCTGCCTTGGTTGCTTATGGGAGTTAGAGAGGTTACTCAGGAAAGCATTGGATTCAGTCCAAATGATTTGGTGTTTGGTCATGAAGTTCGTGGTCCCACTGCTGTGCTAGCTGATAACTGGATCCCTTCTGAACCCTCCAAAAATGTTTTGGATTTTGTTAGTGGTTTTCGATATCGGCTGCATGAGGCTCGAGCAATTGCTCAGAGAAAACTGGGGAAGTCGCAGAGTAAGATGGAGAGGTTATTTAACAAGCGGGCAGTGTCTCGGAAATTTCAGGTAGAAGACCAAGTATTAGCTTTGTTGCCACTAGTAAGTAACCCTTTTCAAGCCCGTTTTGCAGGTCCTTATCCTGTTCTTAAGTGTCTTTCTGGACAGAATTATCTCTTGAAAACCCCCGAACGACGCAAGGGAGTGCAGGTTTGCCATATAAATCTGTTAAAGCCTTACTTTCCTCCTGCATCTTCCGTGGGTTTAGTAACTACTGTGCCAGATGAGTCTTCACATTTGAGTGGGGAGGGGACTTCCTCTACAAAGAGTTCCTTCTTGAGTTGCGATGGAGATGGAGTTCACTTTCCTTCTCGAGGAGTTATTGAAGGACGATTGAATAATTCTGAGATGTATCTACAGTTGGTCCATCATTTACCACATTTATCGCAGTCTGAGAAGAAACACATTCTTCAGTTGGTGGAGTCTTTTCCCAACTTGTTCTCTGATGTGCCTAGTTGTACTACAGTGGTTGAACACGACATTGATGTGGGTTCTGCTTTACCAATTAAGCAGCATGCATATAGAGTAAACCCCATGAAACGGGAATTGTTGAAGAAGGAGGTTGGTTATTTGTTAGATCACAACTTGGCTGAACCCAGCTTTAGTGCTTGGAGTTCCCCTTGTCTCCTTGTAAATAAGCCTGACGGATCCTACAGATTCTGTACCGACTATCGCAAGCTTAATTCCGTCACTAAGCCTGATTGCTACCCTTTACCCCGCATAGATGACTGTGTGGATCGAGTAGGGTCTGCAAAGTTTGTGAGCAAGTTTGACCTGTTAAAAGGGTACTGGCAGGTTCCATTGACTGTTAGGGCAAGGGAACTGTCTGCCTTCGTGACACCTGATGACTTCCTCCAATATCGTGTTATGCCGTTTGGGGTTCGAAATGCTCCAGCCACCTTCCAGCGCCTTATAAACAAGGTGTTGTCTGGATTATCTGACTGTGACGCTTATTTGGACGATGTAGTTTTGTACAGTTCATCTTGGTCGGATCACTTAGCCCAAATAAGAGAGTTATTTGTTCGTTTGGCGGAGGCCTCTTTAACCTTAAATCTGGCAAAATGCGAATTTGGGAAAGCTACCGTCACCTACTTAGGTAAAATAGTAGGAAATGGACATGTCCGTCCCATTGAAGCTAAGATTGAGTCCATCTGTGCTTTTCCAGTGCCTACAAATCGCAAAGAGTTGCGTAGGTTTCTGGGAATGGCCGGATATTATCGTGGGTTTTGCCCAAACTTTGCATCCATTGTAACACCCTTGACCGATCTTATAAGTACAAAAGTATCTTTTCATTGGACCACTGTTTCTCAACAGGCATTTGATGGAGCCAAAGCACTGTTGGCTAGTGCTCCTGTCCTTCTTGCACCAGACTTCTCTCAACCTTTTTGTTTAGCTGTGGATGCTAGCGACACTGGAGCGGGAGCTGTTCTGTTACAGAAAAGTCAGGATGGAGTGGAACATCCAATCTGTTATTTCTCAAAGAAATTCAATGTCCACCAGCGGGTTTATTCTGTAGTGGAAAAGGAGGCACTTGCTCTTGTTCTGGCTATCCAACATTTTGAAGTCTATCTGGGGTCGTCTGCTAGTCCAATTGTGGTTTATACTGACCATAATCCTTTGGTGTTTTTACACCGAATGAAGAATCGTAACCAGAGGATCATGCGGTGGAGTCTCTTCTTACAACCATTTTCCCTTGACATTAAACACATCCGGGGCAAGGAAAATGTAATTGCCGATGCCCTATCCCGGACATGAGGTTGTATATTCTGTTGTCTCTTCTCTTTTGTTTGTTTTTTTTTCCTCTTTACTTGTCTTTCTCTATCCTGTTTCCTAGGGCCCAGGAAGCAGGAATCAGGAACCAAGTGGAGTGGGATCTTCAGTGAAAATTTAGATTTTCTTTTTGTTTTGTTTTTTGCATTCCTTAGAGGAATACTTTTGTGGGGGAGGTGTTACGCCTTCCTGTTTTCCCCCTGCTGGCTCTGCTACACAGTGCAGGTGTTAGTTGGGCAACAGGTGTATTTAATATATAATTAATGAGTGTCAGTATAAAGAGCAGCGCACTTTTGAGTGAGGTCTCTCACTTTTCTCCCACCTTTTCATTTAATACCCATTTTGTTATATATATATATTTTCTCTCTTATTGTTTTGGTTAGTGTCAGATGTTGTTTGTTTAGTTAATAACCACACGCGCGTGTTTTTCCCCTAGACGTCGGTTTTCTTTTCTTTGTTTAATAACTGTTTGCTTTGTTTGACAATAAATCTTATTATTGTTTAAGCATTTGTTGTTGGCCTCTTTTTGTGTTACGGTATGGGAGCCAGCCGTAACACACACACATACATTTCTACTCTCACACACATACATTTCTACTTTCACACACACATACATTTCTACTCTCACACACACATATATTCTCCTTTCACACACACATACATTCTCTTTTCACACACATATATTCTCCTTTCACACACACACATATATTCTCCTTTCACACACACATATATTCTCCTTTCACACACACATACATTCTCTTTTCACACACACATATTTTCTCCTTTCACACACACATACATTCTCCTTTCACACACACATATATTCTCCTTTCACACACACATACATTCTCTTTTCACACACACATACATTTCTACTCTCACACACGCCTCTTCGTCTTCTTCTGCCTGCACCACACCGTGACATATATATATATCCTCATAATGGTGATTGAATATTATTATTATTGTTATTACAAGATTTATTGATGCGTACTATCGATTTGATTATTTCGATTACACTGACCTCTTGCTGCATAATTTCACTATACCATTTAACATCATCACGTGATAGTGAAGAATTGGATATTTAAAACACCCTGACCTTGAGGAACATTTGAGACCAGATGTATATGATTATTCATCCACGTGACAACATGTTAAACGGTGCAAGACGTTAGGAAAATATGAAAAACGCATGTGCCGTCACATTACATTAATAAAAATAATTTTGTAGCCTATCCTTGCCTTGTTTTTGAATAAATAAATCAAATAGTGTAAAATATATTTCAGAGAAAGTTTTTCTCAATCTTTTCCACTGACCAATTAGTATTTTTAATTGATTTATATTTGTAATGGAAACCGATAGACCTTGTTGTGCATTATATTTGCACAATCTGCTATTATCATGATAAGCAATTATCTCTGTAGTTCAAACATTAAAACACAGCATGCCAGAGGAAAAGTGTTCGAAAGCATTGCATCCACGACAAATATTTATTATTGAATAGGCCTATATTTTTTTTTTACTTTTCAGTAAATTGAATGTAGTTTAAGTGTTTAACTCCGTTAATGAGATTAATCTAAATGTTTATATCAGAAGTAAAACATAGTTTAAATCATTATTTTATTTAAACTGTTATTGTGAACATGCACTGTATTTATGATTGGGATGGTGAAGATGTGCGGTTTTACTTCATCTGCCGTTAGATATGCAAACGGCACAACGCGCTCGCTGGCGCGGACATTTAAGGAATGGATATTTGCTAGGATATAAGTGAAAGGATTGGTGAGTGAAATTATTTGTATTATCTTTCGATATATGTCTCATTTTCTTTAGATGTTCTGTCTAAAAGTGACCAAAAAGACATTTAACTCCAGCCAGGCACGCGCACAGGTAGGGCTCAACCTGTGCAGAGCAGATGCCCTTTTTGCCCTTGCATACGGTGGCCGAGAGAGCTCAACGCCCTGCAACTGAAGAAAACATGCAAATAGAAAAAAACACAAGCAAATAAATAAAAAAACACATGCAAATAGAAAAAAAAACACATGCAAATTAAGAAAACATCTTCATCAGTTTCTATGAAGGTATTTTTGGTGCAAATCAACTGAACGCCTGTGACAGTGGAACTTGTAGTTGTAGACAATAGCCACACATGTGTATCAGTGAATTTGAAGTCACAGAGAGAAATGTTTTAAGAGTTGCAAACTTGTAGACTTTTTTCTCTCTCCCACAAACACAACACAACAGATACACATTCTCAAATTTCATTGCAGGTGCACAAATCCCATTCTACAAATCACAAATTAAGAAATTTGTACGCTCACATTTTTGCTACAGTTGCTGCAGTGAATATGGTGCAAAACGCATTCACACACCCGCATCAACAAATGTGAAGTCACGGAGAAATGTTGCACATCCGCAAATCAGTGTGTGCATTCATCCAATGAGAGTTGCACACTTGTAGAATATTTTCTCACAAATGTCTTGGGTATATTTCTAGCACAAACACAAGTACATAACTACAACTGCTTGAATCTGCTGTGACGAATCTTAAACACTGTTTTCGCCTTCAAGTGACAAGTTTCGCGCGCTCTCCCTTTTGCACTGAGACAAGTGGAGCAAAAGTGAGTCGTGCATCTGTAGAGGCAGTGGGCGGAGCCGACATTAATATTCATGAGTTTCCCGGGCATGCGCGTGTCAAACTGCTCATTTTAGTTCACGCTCCTCATTTCTCAGCAGGTTTAATGGATTATTTCAAAAAAGGCGCGACCGTAAACTACAATTGTCTATCGTTTCGTAAAGTTCATAAGGTTTTTATTAGTTTGCCCGTTTTGGGCTTTCGTCAATGACTGAAGATTGCATTCACAAGTTTGCAACTCTTAAAACATTTCTCTCTGTGACTTCAAATTCACTGATACACATGTGTGGCTATTGTCTACAACTACAAGTTCCACTGTCACAGGCGTTCAGTTGATTTGCACCAAAAATACCTTCATCAGTTTCACACATGTGTGCTCCAAATACTCACAACACAACCAAATACAGAAACGCGCTGCAAATAACACAGACCACAATGGAAATATTTCCAGGGGAACCAAATAAGTGACGAATCCGGCTGGGGCGCGCTAATTGCTCGTGAGCATCCCTGTGCCCTACTCCCTTCGAAGAGCAGACGACATGCAGAGCCCTAGAAGTGGGACTGTGGAGTGAGCACGGCACACTGAAAACCCTAATAAGTTGATTGAACTTTATTGATTTGAGTAAACTCGTTCCCTCAATTTAATTGAGTAATGGGGTCTCCCAAAACGTGCATATTTAAGTTTACTTAACTTGGTGCTTATGTAGACTTGACTTAAATTGTTTAGTTCACCAAACTTGACGATTATTTAATGTACTTAGACAATAAAGTTCACTTAACTTAGTGTTAATTTCCACTCTTAACCCGAATTAGTTGACTACTCGCAAATCGTGTGGAAACCCGTTGCCCTATACCACTGAAACTAAACATGTAGAGTTGTATTAACATGGAACCCTAACTTTTTACACAAGCTGAAACTAAACTTTTCATTTGAGTGTCACCATTGTTGAGATTCATACGCGGATTGTTGATGTCTATGTGTGACAAAATAACACGGCATTTAAAAAAAATTTACAACTGTTCAAATTATAACAATTCTGATGGATTTCCTGATGAAAAAAATCACAGGTCTTTCATATCAATCAAATGGAGAGATCCAGACAATAATAGATTAAACTCTAGATGAAATGAGGTGCTACTGACTTATAATCTTTATTGATGATAACATCAATACGCAGTCATAGTCACTGGATCACTTACTCTTGGCTTTTTTGCTATACCAATTTTTGCTATACCAATACCAAACTAAAGCCAACACTTGTCACAATTATGGTGACTACAAATTAAACAATAATTCATCCTAAAAATCTGTTAATTCTCAATACCGTCTGCTGCAGAGGCCTGTGCTCGTACCGCCTTGGACGCACGTTAGACGCGGGTCTTTTCACGTGACCAGGCAGGTTTTAACCCCCTCCCCTTCCTTATGAAACTAAACCTACGTTATCTCTGCTAAACCTGATTAGTGCAATGAATCTTTCAGCTAAATAGTACAATCAACTAATGTTGTTTAGTAATGATAGCAGGTTTTTACTAAACATAAAAGAATAAGTAATGATCACTCGTAAGTTTAATTAGAAACAAAATCTGGGTTTACAGTGCACTAGTGTGCCATTATGAGCTGTGTGGAACGCACTTGATGAAGCGAGCAACGATAGACAACGCAATATCCTCATTATTTTCACCTGGGATGTTCCCATGACAATTGTGTGTCTATCAGATGAATAGCTGTTCTTACAACAGAAATGTAATGCTGTTAACATAACGGTTGCAAATCATTTATTTATATATTTTTACAAAGAACTTGCATGCGTTATATATCAACTTTAAAACTTTAGAGCCTACATTACCTTACATTTCTAATGAAAATTGTCTTGATGAAAATTTAAACATAACATGAAAAATTATACAGTGTAATTCATATCTTTCCCTCGTGTGTTTTTTCTCTAACTTTTTATAGAGTTTGCGTGCAGGTGCGCACATTTCCCCGTCAAGTTTGTTTTTATAAATCACATCTTATGTGTTGGAAGTGGCGTACGCCTCTCTCAGGGCCGGTTTTGCGTGTTATAAATGAGGCCGCAGGTGTTCTGCAGGTGAACACAGCCCTCTGGAAGCTTCTACAGATGCTAACATTGCAAAGACAATTGTGGAAATTGCAAAGACTGGATCAACTGGTTGAGGAACGACCACTCCTTGAGGAGATAAGTCTCACCAGAGGCATCTACATTCCTCCCCACCCCCCCACCCCCCACCCTCTCTCTCTCATGCTAAGATGAAATTTACACAAAACATATGGTTTAATGTGAATGATTATCAGTATTATACATGTTTAGTATAATTTAAAAGGTATCAGGTTGACTGGTACAAATGTGTGATTCCCAAAGAGTAAAACAAAAGGTAATACGGTTTTTAAGAGTTTAGAGATAAATGAATAGGCAAATGGTCTTCTTTTCTCAGAAGGTGACCTCTGAATGCAAATGTCCATTGTAAGCAATAGCACATGTTTCCACGTGAAAGATGTTCTGTCTATATAATGAAATGCAGCAAAGAGCCTTCTGCACCTCAGATCAGCCCGTGATGTTGAAGGACCTCAAAGACTTCAGCATCATATATTTCCTAATGTCGGCTTCGCATCTCTTCTCTTTATTCCAGAGAATTTGATGTTTTGTCTTGATTATATGTCAATTGATTATGTAATTGGCATATGTAAATGCGTTTCTATAGCACGCAGTGCGTTTATCGTGCAATTTATACGCGAAAATAAGTTTTACGTGCACAGGATACGCACACTCTAAAAAAGGCTGGGTTGTTTTAACCCAATTTTGGGTCAAATATGGACAAACTCAGCCATTGGGTTAAATTTTTATAATGCATTCTTAATCCAACTTTTGGGTTTGTCCATTTTTGACCCAAAATTGGGTTAAAACAACCCAGCCTTTTTTAGAGTGCAGTTTTCGCGTGCATTTGATACGCACTTCATTGCGTGTAATACACACGCACCCCACACACCACTACTAAAACCTATCCTAACCAACCCATGCGTATCCTAGATGCGCGTAAAAACTCATTTTCGCTATACCTTCAGAGCCGGCTCTCCCTATCTATATGGGGAGGCTGCAGACCTGGAGCCGGTAGATATACGCCCCAGGCAGTTTTACGCCCCTGTTGTTCCTGATGCGTCCAGTAGGGGGATATACTGCGAAATAACAACATTAAATCGACGCTTACACATTAATAACCCGTCCATAGACTTGACAATTTTGTGTTTTTTGTTTATTTAAATATAAACGCTACAGTGTAGATCTGCACGGATTACAATAGAAAAATAGATGCAGATATTCAGTCGGTGTTCACTCTCTTCACTCAGCCTACAGAAGACTTTTGTTTTTGTGAATTGAAAAATTAAAAATACACATAGTTGGATCAACTACGTGTTATGACAAGTAATGATATGACCTACTGCAGTTATAGGCCTATTCACCGTAGGTTTTTATATGGAGACTAAGTGAAATATGTTGTTGTGAATTTATATAAAGTTACATTTATAGATATTAACCATATTTAGACCATTAGACAGTACCGTGTAATCATATGGATCCTCGATTTAATATCTGCTGTACTATTCTCTATTGGTCGTCATCTACAAAACAGTGTCCTATATACGTGGTAAGATAGTTTAAGCCAGATCGTCCTGAACTTTTTGGTAAATTCTGGGCAAGTTTCATCTGCATAAAGACAGAACCATCCAATGGCAAAACCTTTAAACTCAAAGGTTTCTAAAACAAATAATATCATTGAGTCTGTTGTAAAGAACCTTTATTTTTTTATTGACAAAATGTAATATTGTATTGATTTGTGTAGCGTAATTCAATCTCTTTTGATGTCCGTATCCCCCCTTTTTTTATTGTTTTGTTTTTTTCCTCTTCTCACTGTTAATGTCTGTATCCTTTCATTTGCAATACAAAATAAATTAATTAATTAATAATAAAAAAATATTAAAACATAACTCAATTCGTGTCGCTGTACAGCCTCTCCCTACTGGACGCATCAGGAACAACAGGGCCGTAAAACTGTTTGGGTCGTATATCTACCGGCTCCAGGTCTGCAGCCTCCCCATACCCCTCCCTATAAGCGAACTAAGCGGCTGCTTAGGGCCCCGCCGCCACTAGGGGGCCCCCAAACTATGGTCCGACCAGAGACCCTGCGACCGTGACCTGTGACTCCACGTAGGGAGACCAGGGACAGTTGTAACAGGGGACGGTTGTGGTTGTAACACCTTGAAATGACACTCACTGTGCTCATGCTTAGTTAGTTTCCCTCCATTCCTGCCAAAAAAGGGAGCCACATTTGAAACTTCCTGACGGAGTTTACAAAAGGTTGTTTTTGAGTAAAAAAAAAATACTTTTCTTTCTGATGTACTTTTTTGGATACTGTTATAAGATCAAATGTCTATGAATTCAAACAAGTATTATTTAGAATCACTGTTTTGTAAGCTAAAAATAAAAATAGCTAACAAGTGTCAAACTTGCAGTCAAGCTAGTCATCTGTCTACAACTGTCCCAGTATCACCAACCAAGTGTCATTTAGGCCTATATTTTAAAAACTAATCAAGCAAAAAAAAAAATTAAAAGTAAAATTAGCACTGTGCATTGCAAATTAAATGTAAAAGTTTAAATGTAAACTTTTTTGAGGTGTTCTACCCATTAAATAATTTTCCTGCATTATAATTTGACGGTTGCACCTCTTTTTTTGTCATGTAGTATGAAAAAAAGGTAATCATTACTTAAAAACATGAAATTAATAGTCACAATAACATGATTGATAAATAATATTTTCCATTTTGCGTATATGATTGATTCATTATGTATATTTTAGACATGTTACAACCGTCCCTGTACACTAGTGGAGAGACTGTATTAAAATCAATTTTGCAATCTGTACATATTTCATAAAACCACTTAAATACATTATTTCAGCAGTTGACAGGTTGAAGTTTATAATATAATAAATTGGTTATTCCAGTATAAATGGTTTCTGATGTATTGCTAAAACTGTCCCTGGTCTCCCCCTACATTTGCATCACATGTTAACGCAGCGGTAGAGTTACTCACGGGACACTTCACTATCACAAAAGTGTATTATTTGCATTTGTTTTAAAGCCTTGCCGTTTAAACATTTCATTCGCGTGCTGTTCTGACATGCGACACCCGATTACTGGACTTCATCTAAATAGCGTCTGATTGTGCTAATACTGTCAAAATACACACAAGGTTTACATAAAAACAGTTGGTTATGTCTAAAGTGAAAGTGATCAGTTGCATATGTCACTGTGTGTTAGAAGCATGCAGATCTTCAAGGGACAGCACACATGGATAGTTAAGGGATAGTTCACCCAAAAATTATTATTTACTCACTTTCCATGTATCAATTTCTTTCTTCTGCTGAACACAAAATAATATATTTTGAAGAATACACTCTAAAAAATGCTGGGTTGTTTCAACCCAATTTTGGGTCAAATATGGACAAACCCAGCCCTTGGTTAATTTTTTTAATTACATTTTTAACCCAACGTTTGGGGTTTGTCCATATTTGACCCAAAATTGGGTTGAAACAACCCAGCATTTTTTAGAGTGTATCGTTAACCAAACAGTTGATGGTTTCAAACTTTGATTTTCATGCTCAAAGTTCATAAAAGAAACATTGATTCTAGTATTTAGCCAAAAAAAAAATTCAGAAAATAATATTATACAATAAAGAATATCTACCTACCCCTATGCTGTATATACATTATTGCAAAACAAAATAGATTTAGCACGAGACTGCTTCAATTACTGGCATGATGTCCATAACTTATAGTTTAGCTCTGATAAAGTTGTAAATAGTTGTTAACAAGAAGGAAAAAAGTTGTAAAGAGGTGAAAATTTTAAATACTTTAGATTCTTAAATGTTTGTGGTTTAGTTTTCATAGTTTTCTTTTTTGAATCATTGTCTTATTTGTCTGTTCCAAATGAATTTTTTATAGAAATGTAACATTTATTTGTATAAAAGCAATCAAACAAATTGTAAAATATATATATATATCAATGTGTGTTGTGGTGTCATATGCCAGATCAAGTAACTAGGTGACCTTTAGGAATCACCAATATAGTGTGCCTGACCCCTAGTGGATTTCTGGAGGTGATGCAGCTAAAAAAAATTCTGCATTTTTTTAGATTTTGGCCTAAATTTTAACACATCTTGGTTAGAATTATGGCTTTGACTTTGTCATTTTTAGGCTGAAACCTATCATTTATATATTTTTTTATAAAATAAATATATTTTATTATATTTTCATAACAATAAACTTAAACTTCAATAACTTTTATATAATTTAATGATATTAATGTATTCCACTTCAGCAATAATCTGCCAAGTGTTTTAATTTAAAAGAGAACCGTAAGTCTTTAGTCCAAAGGGTTCATGAATTACAAAAGTTTGGGGGTATAGTGCATTTTCACGTCAATGCTCAAAATTAAGGGGTTAAATTAGATTAACGATGAGGGAGGGGGACAGAATCCGCGGTTAGTTGTACATTAATCTATTTTCAACCGGGTGTCGATCCTGTCGTTATCATTTT
>NC_136891.1:2120343-2164000 GCF_949152265.1 Phoxinus phoxinus | reverse complement strand
AAAACAACTATAAAAGATCAAATGTAACATAAATGAAAAATAAAGAAATGGCAATACAGTTTTACCTCGATATCAAAATAAAATAATAAAAATAAAACATACACAAATTAAACCAACTATAATAGGTAAAATAAAAACAGACTTTCAATTTCACACCATATTCTACTGATTATAAACTTTAAAAAAGAAATATCTTAACCCGCCTTTTAAAATATGAATGCTGCCTGGTAGCTTCTTTCACTTCATTTGGTAGACAATTAAATAAACATTTTTGGAGCAAATAGTGGCTTATGATTTACTGTAAATGTGCCAGAAGACAAGCAGAGGATCTTAAACTACGATTTGGAGCGTGTCTCGACAGTGCATAAAGGTGCACTATGCAGTGTTTTATAAATTAATATAACAAAAACTTAAAATAAATACTTGATGAACTGGTAACCCATGCAATTCCATTAAAACCAGTGTAATATACTCTCTCCTTTTTAATTCCATGGCTGTTGCATTTTGTATCAATTGTAACTTCATATTAAACCCTTTAGGTCAGCCAGAATACATACAGTTATCAAGATGAGAGAAGGTAAAAGCGTGAATGAGTTTCATGAATGAGCATCACCCAAAGTTAAAAAGAATACATAGCATTACAATCAAGATGAGAGAAGGTAAGAGCATGAATGTCTTGGCATCATCCACAGATAAAAATGACAAATCTTGGCAGTATTTCTTACTTTGGCAACAAACACATAGCGAGTGTTTGTTACTTTGGTCACAGTCCAAAATTACACCTTTCTTTCTTAAACTGTAGGGCTGAGGAACCCGATCCAGCTTCTATCCTCTCCCGCTCATGTTTCTAACCCTTTGTTTCTAAAAAATTGTGTTCATCTACTTTACAATGCTGGACAGACAATCAGACAACCTCTCTAATCCACCAGTGTCTTTGTATATCGTATATCACCAGCATAAAAATAATATTTGATGTCATATTTCTGACTGCATTACCTGCTCTCTGGCTCTCTGGCTGTCGCTCTGTGAGTTCTGAGGAAATTGTAAAAAACTTTTCCAGCTTATTGGTTTGTGTTACACACACACACCTACATTTAAGGACGGTGTTCTCTGAAATATTCAATTTCTGATATTTTTGGTTACACTGGGCGGAGCTTACATGAATATTCTCCTGTTTCATTTTAAAAAGACCATTTACGATATAAAAAAACAGCAAATTGAATCAAATATTCCCAACTCAAAAATGTAAAGATCTTACAAGCTTGTTTATGAACACTTTCAACTGGTTTAAGAATAGACTTACAAGACTTACAGTATGTGATGTGTTTGCTAAAATTGTTGGATGTGGCACAGCACTGCCTGAAAAAAAATCCACCAGCCGCCACTGCCCACAGCTGTTTGTTTACTGACATTGTGTGTTCAGCTTCAGCAGAACAAAGAAACTCATACTGGGTTGGAACATTTTGGTATGAACATACATTTTTGGTTGAACTGTCTTTAAGTTCAAACCACTTTAAGGTTTGAAACAGTATGATGTAACGAAGCCTCATTTGTTGAAATCAAATAAGACGAATGTGCCAACTCACGCAATTGGCTCTTTTCACACGCTCTCATGCCTCACATCCATTTTCTCATGCAGAAAAAAATCGCGAAGCAAAGAGGACACTGACAAGGACAGACAAGACAGAGCAGGTTACTTTTTTTTCTTTTCTTTTTACCTTTATTTAACCAGGAAAATCTCTCTGAGATTAAAAATCTCTTTCACAGGAGTGTCCTGGCCAAGAAGTTACAGTCACAATTTACAGATTGAAACAAATGTAAACACTCAAAAACAATTGCAGATCAATGAGTCTTCTTCGAGTGACCGAATTTAAAATGCTCCAGAGGCACCAGAGTTTGCTATTTCTTTTTTTTTTTTTGAGTAAGTTCCATTCAAATGGAGCTGCGTACATAAATGCCCCTTTTCCCCAATTAGGTTCTTGCAAAACAGAGAGTAAAACAATTATCAGACCGGAGGGAATATTTCCCAACACTTTAAAAAAATAAATAAGACTACCTAAATACAAAGGAAACACATTTTTGATATAAAATAAATTATCAGCTGCTCTCAGATTCTGTCAATTTTATTACAATTCAAACAATAAATACCGTTTTGGCGCTTGTAAATGTGACAGATCAATCAGTGTTTTTCAACCGCGGTAAGAAGTCAATAAAACAGGTAGCTAGGCTAGAACAATGTCACATAAGTTACATTTACATCAGGAAAGCAATTTAATGATCATTTATAGGCTGGAAAAATTAGCTATAGAGTTTTGTTAAATATGTCCACTATATTAGGCTACATATTATATTTTTACTTGTATCATTAAAATGTTATGTTGTTATTATAATAAAGAACACATTATATTTCATTTTAAAAGTTGTTATTTTTAACCTTTAATAAAAATAGCCTAGGGCTCTCTATGTTTACAGCATTACCCATTAGTGATTTATTCTCTAACATGTATCTACTGTAACTAATAAAACTAATCAAGATGTTTTCACAAGATGTCTAACCAGGCCCAGGTGTGGCGGCCATCTTGGCTGAAGACCCAGGGGTGGCGGGCATCTTGGCTGAAGACCCAGGTGTGGCGGCCATCTTGGCTGAAAAACCCAGGCGTGGCGGCCATCTTGGCTGAAGACCCATCCGTGGCGGCCATCTCGGCTGAAGATCCAGGCGTGGCGGCCATCTTGGCTGAAGACCCAGTACCTGAAAGACCCAGGCGTGGCGGCCATCTTGGCTGAAGACCCAGGCGTGGTGGCCATCTTGGCTGAAGACCCAGTACCTGAAAGATCCAGGCGTGGCGGCCATCTTGGCTGAAGACCCAGACGTGGCGGCCATCTTGGCTGAAGACCCAGTACCTGAAAAACCCAGGCGTGGCGGCCATCTCGGCTGAAGATCCAGGCGTGGCGGCCATCTTGGCTGAAGATCTAGGCGTGGCGGCCATCTTGGCTGAAGACCCAGGCGTGGCGGCCATCTTGGCTGAAGACCCATCCGTGGCGGCCATCTCGGCTGAAGATCCAGGCGTGGCGGCCATCTTGGCTGAAAACCCAGCCGTGGCGGCCATCTTGGCTGAAGATCCAGGCGTAGCGGCCATCTTGGCTGAAGATCCAGCCGTGGCGGCCATCTTGGCTGAAGATCCAGGCGTAGCGGCCATCTTGGCTGAAGGCGGCCATCTTGTCTTAATCTTTAATATATCCAGTTAATAGGCTATGCTGTTATTTTACATTGATTACTTTATTCAATTTCTGTACCTGAAAACTTCTGTTAGACGACCTGAACGACCTGAACGACCTGAACGACCTGAAAAGTCTATTTTATTTGTATCTTTGCTCTGTTTATTTGTGCTGTTGCTTATAGTTAGATTATTGTTCTTATTTTCTTTATTTTTATTTGACAGTACTCCTTTTCCCCTGAACATAGCACATACCGAACTGTACCGAAACCGTGATATAAACCGAACCGTGAGCAATTTAAACCGTTACACCCCTAATACATACACACATATATATAAACTCCACAACATATTTATTATTAACAAATGAATGAAGGTACAGCTATCTGTATATCTGAAAGTGCACTGCTTTGATTCTCTGAGAAGTTGACAGATTTGCCTTCAGGGAAGTACAATGGTGATGAGGACACGCTGTCCTAGCACAGGACGTTCTCTTCGGTACAATGGTAATCACACACACACACACACACACACACACCCATATAAAAACATTTAATCTGTCAATATCTCAGCCGAGACTAAATAAAAGAAAGCCTCTGTCATGTCTACAAAAGTTCTTCAGGATCCACAGAGCTTTAGTAGTCTTAACGTTAATCGTTTGCTGTTTCGTTTGATTGTGTAATGTTATGTTTTTTGGCTGCACATTTGATTTGGAGAAAATAGCCAAGAGAAAATGTGATCAGGTGGCGTTGGCTTTGTTTTGATTATGATGATGACCTGTTACCTATAGTTGCCAGTTTCACTTGGTTGATATGGTTTTGATTTCATATTGATAACAGTGATGCTACAGCACGAGATCCAGCTGAGTTGTGAAAATCTAAATAGTAGGATAATTTATAGTATACTTTACAGCATTTTTCAATGCTGTCGATACCAGGTGGAGTCTTGATTTAGTTTTTTATGTGTACTAGAATATGCTTTCAGGCTTGATTATAAAAAAAAACAAAAGCATTTTTCACATATTTTACATTATTACAGCTCCTCTCTCCAAGCACGCCGTTTAGTTCCTGTTTTGATGAAGCCCCTCCGTCTGAAATATGAAATGTGCTGTGATTGGTTAGCTGACCCATTGTTCTGTGATTGGTTAGCTGGCCCAGTGTGCTGTGATTGGTTAGCTGGCCCCGTGTGTTGTGATTGGTTAGCTGGCCCAGTGTGTTGTGATTGGTTAGCTGGCCCAGTGTGTTGTGATTGGTTAGCTGGCCCCGTGTGTTGTGATTGGTTAGCTGGCCCAGTGTGTTGTGATTGGTTAGCTGGCCCAGTGTGTTGTGATTGGCACTGCTTAGCGTGTGTTCGGGAAATGTCCCGCCCCTTACCGTAACCACGATCTCTACTCAGACGTAAATATTAAGGATGGCGTCAATTTCAAACCAATTCAAGCCCAAAGGGGTAGTAATCCATCAGCCGTATACCGAAGCTTCCCGCCATTGGCTAGCAAGCCATCACCTGCTGTTAGCATCCCATTGACTCCCATTCATTTTGGTGTCACTTTGACAGCGAATAACTTTACATCTGAGGCGTTTAAAGACTCCATTTGTCCATTATTTATTTCTAAAGAAACACGACAATGTATAAAAGGCTCCATTACCTTCTTACGTTATGGCCCGTAGAAGCAGTTTTTGTAAAAATAGGCTACGGCCGTGTGTCCACCAAAGCGTTTTTTCACGCGGCTGGCATGTTTTTTCAATTGTTTTCAATGAGAGGGCCGCGTTTTTAAAACGCCATGAGTACGGTACTGATCCACTTGTCCGACACAATTGTCGCGTGGTGTCGCGACGCCTCCCAACATGTGTACGTTGATGGGCGTTCCTCTAGTTTACCGCTATGGCCGTGGTTTTGAGCCAGCGGCTAGTCTAGAACAAAGGAGACACTTCCCCCCGTCTCCATGCGCTTGCTTCTATTGGATAGCCGCGTCGCGTTCAACGTAATTAATTTGCATGAAGATGGGCATCGGCCAGCTTTTTGACGCGCGGCATTTTTTCAAATGAAGCGCCGCCTTCCCGGAATGCTTTGCGTTGTCAAATGCTTTGTCAAAGCCGCTTGACGTCACCCATAGAAATAAAGTGGAGTGCGGCGCGACAAACGTATCGTACGGACACGTGGATCACCGCCGTAACGAGATGCTGAGTGTCTTTTTTTAACGCTGAAGCGCTGAGCGAGAGTCGCCGAGAGTTGAAGAGTGTTCATCACTGTCACTTTTTACCCAACCGTCCAATCATAGTGGAGGAGGGGCGGGGCTAATACCACACCGACCAACCGCCACATTCTGCTTGTACAACGTCAACAGAGGACAACAACAACAAGCACAATTACGGAACAAAATAATTTAAAACAAGAGCCAGAGAAAATACGTTACACTGTATCGACATTTTAATATAGAATCAACACAGAAATTGACAAAATATGTGTGGAATGAGATGCTAGTAACACTTTCTAGCAACACTGTCCCGTATCATAACAAGCAAAGCGTCTCAACTGAAAAAAACGGCCTAACGATTGTGTCATAACCACTCGACTCTCTGTCGCACAGTCGAGAAATTACCGTATAAACCGGCGGAGAAGCTCGCAGGCAATCGGGGGACGTGGAGCATAAAGTCTGATAAAGTGAAGGGAGAAGCCCACAGAGAGTGATAAAGTTGCTCCCGCTGCTAGCTCATGGACAGCTAACGCTCACGCTCTCCGTCTCTGCGGGATTCGGAAGGGAATGATTCAGATTTCTCTCGGCACAGCTACTAGAAGACTGACAGCTGTCAGACACACGTCACATCTACGTCGTCAAGCTCAGTTTGAGTCTGCGCAGTTCGCCCGGCCATCAGGAAGTGATGCTTCTAATGGACTTCACTTCTCTCCGTTGAAATCTATGGATCTGTGAAATCTGTGTCCATCTTATATATGGTAAGGACCCAACCAATCAATTGTCAGGGCTTTTATCTCTACTCCCGAACCGAATTAATCAGAACCGAACCGAACAGTGAGATCCAATAGTGTTTAAAAAAAAACATATTTCAAAGAGAAAGAGAAAGTTTGTTTTTAAAATGTTCTCGGACTGGGAATTATGCGTTCTATAGCAACACTATCAACACATAAATGAGTAGGAGCTCTCAGAAAACTCCCAGCTTACAAATCAAGTTCAATTTTATTTATATAGCACATTTTATAACAGCCACTGACTGACCAAAGTGCTTTCCAGAACTACAAGATTAAGAGACATTAATACCATGCATAACAGCAAAGTGCAGCAAAGCTAAAAGCAGCCTTACATTGTAATTAAGAGCTCGACATGAATGTGAAAGCTTTATTTAACATCTCATGGGTGTTTCTGCAACTACAGACAAGTCCCAGCTGTGACATTTTAGATGTATGTTAAAGTTTGTTATATGATGCTTGATAAATACAAATATCATTACACACCTTGACATAAACATAATTACTGAATGTGATTAAATGAGAGATTAAGCATGTGTTCATGTCCCACAACTGTAGTCTCAATATTGAGAATTTGCTTATTCTATTCCAATATGACATTTTACTATTACATTGTTCGAAGCCAAACAGATCTAGTGTAAATAAACTATCTATCTATTAAACTAAAATCTAGATCTATGGAAATAAAAATTAGTTAGAAGTTAGAAAAGTGACATCATAATCAACCACCCCTTTAAAAATATAGTGTTGTGAATGTTTACTTGAACATTAATTTGAAAATGTATAAAAAGCATTGGTGAACTGACACGGCCTTGTGGGACACCTTCACTGATCTTTAGTTGTGAAAGACAATTATTTACTTTTACTCACTGAGTTCTGTCAGTTAATAAAGATAAATACTTAGCTATTGATAGATGGGTTTACACTCAACTGCTTCATCTCTTTTATTAACAGTGAGTTCGAATTGTGTTTCAAAAAAACTTTTCAAAGAGAAAGAGAAAGTTTTTTTTTTTAAATGTTCTCAGACTGGGAATTATGTGTTTTATAGCAACACTATCAACACATAAATGAGTTGGAGCTCTCAGAAAACTCCCAGCTTACAAGTTATAATTAAGAGCTCTTCATGAAGCTTTATTAGAGTTGAAATCTCATGGGTGTTTCTGCAACTACAGACACGTTTAAGTCCCAGCAGCGAAAGTTTAGATATATGTTAAAGTTTGTTATATTATGCTAGATAAATACAAATATCATTACACACCTTGACATAAAAATAATTACTGAATAATGTGATTTAATGAGAGATTAAGCATTTATATGTCCAAACACCATTTTTGTTCATGTCCCACAACTGGTCTCAATATTGAGAATTTGCTTATTCTATTCCAATATGACATTATTTCAAATGAATTTGTTTAATATAAATATTACTTTAAACCGTCTTAAAGTTATTTTTTATTATTACTGATCATTTATTTGATTAGATGTGCTGCAACACTGAAAAAGACTTTTACTATTACATTGTGCGAAGCCAAACAGATCTAGTGTCTATGGAAATAAAAATTTGCATGTGAGCACATGACTGTATTTCCTCAAGATTTTTAATCCAATGTTATGACTGCTTGCTCAAAAATACTGATCGTAAAGCAATACTTTTTCATCCTTAAGTGCAATTAAAAAATGTATATTTATTATTAACCAATTGATTTAGATACAACTATAGGTATAAAGAGTTCTGAAGGTGTACTTCCTTGATATTCAGTGAATTTGACAGTTTTGCCTTCAGGGCAGAACAATAGTAATGAGGACACAGCGTCCTAGCACAGGACGTTCTCTTCGGTACAATGGTAATCACACACACCACCAACTATTAATAAAAGAACATCTCTCAAGATCTCAACACCAAAAACAACATCACCAGCCTCTCTTATTACAAGCCAGTTTGTCTTTGTTTCTGTCTGTTACATCCGCCAGCTTGAGTGCCCATTATCTCCACCGGAGGGCACTCCTCCCGACTCCTGCGCTTTTCCATTGTGAACTGCATTTCCCATAATCCATTGCCTTCATGTCTTGATTTCTGCCACCTGTGTTTGATTATTTTGTTTATGTTTGACTATTCACAGTCCTGTGCTCCACGGTGACCCCTAGTGGTTAGAACAGTGTAAATGCAACTAAAACCTAGGCCAAACATGCATAAAAACACCTTTTACAAATCTATTGCAAAAATGTTCCCATTACCCAGTGTTCATTCCTGTTACCCAGTGTTCATTCCTGTTACCCAGTGTTCATTCCTGTTACGCAGTGTTCATTCCTGTTACCCAGTGTTAATTTCTGTAACCAAGTATTTATTCCTGTTACCCAGTGTTCATTCCTGTTACCCAGTGTTCATTTATGTAACCAAGTTTTCATTCCTGTTACCCAGCGTTCATTCCTGTTCCTCAGTGTTCATTCCTGTTACCCAGTGTTCATTCCTGTTACTCAAGTGTTCATTCCTGTTACCCAGTGTTCATTCCTGTTACTCAGTGTTCATTCCTGTTACTCAGTGTTCATTTATGTAACCAAGTTTCATTCCTGTTACCCAGCGTTCATTCCTGTTCCTCAGTGTTCATTCCTGTTACCCAGTGTTCATTCCTGTTACTCAAGTGTTCATTCCTGTTACTCAGTGTTCATTCCTGTTACTCAGTGTTCATTTATGTAACCAAGTTTTCATTCCTGTTACCCAGTGTTCATTCCCATTACCCAGTGTTCATTCCCGTTACCCAGTGTTCATTCCTGTTACCCAGTGTGTTACCAAGTTTTCATTCCTGTTACCCAGTGTTCATTCCCGTTACCCACTGTGTTACCCAGTGTTCATTCCTGTTACTCAGTGTTCATTCCTGTTACTCAGTGTTCATTCCTGTTACTCAGTGTTCATTTATGTAACCAAGTATTTATTCCTGTTACCCAGTGTTCATTCCTGTAACCAAGTGTTCATTCCTGTTACCCAGTGTTCATTCCTGTTACCCAGTGTTCATTCCCATTACCCAGTGTTCATTCCTGTTACCCAGTGTTCATTACCATTACCCAGTATTCATTCCCATTACCCAGTGTTCATTCCCGTTACCCAGTGTTCATTCCCATTACCCAGTGTTCATTACCGTTACCCAGTGTTCATTACCGTTACCCAGTGTTCATTCCTGTAACCAAGTGTTCATTCCCGTTACCCATTGTTCATTCCTGTAACCAAGTCTTCATTACCGTTACCCAGTGTTCATTACCGTTACCCAGTGTTCATTCCTGTAACCAAGTGTTCATTACCGTTACCCAGTGTTCATTCCTGTAACCAAGTGTTCATTCCCGTTACCCAGTGTTCATTCCTGTAACCAATTGTTCATTCCTGTAACCCAGTGTTCATTCCCGTTACCCAGTGTTCATTCCTGTAACCAAGTGTTCATTCCCGTTACCCAGTGTTTATTCCTGTAACCAAGTGTTCATTCCCGTTACCCAGTGTTCATTCCTGTAACCAAGTGTTCATTCCTGTTACCCAGAGTTCATTCCCGTTACCCAGTGTTTATTCCTGTTACCCAGAGTTCATTCCCGTTACCCAGTGTTCATTCCTGTAACCAAGTGTTTATTCCTGTAACCAAGTGTTTATTCCTGTTACCCAGTGTTTATTCCTGTTACCCAGTGTTCATTCCCGTTACCCAGTGTTCATTCCCATTACCCAGTGTTCATTACCGTTACCCAGTGTTCATTACCATTACTCTGTGTTCATTCCTGTAACAAAATGTTCATTCCTGTTACTAACTTGTTCTTTTTTCTTAAAAACAATTAAACAAGTTAAACCACAGTTTTTTTTCAGTTTTGTTAAGTCCATCATTCTTCCAATTGTTTAATAAATTACATTATAACCATTTTATTATGGTTTACATTATAAACAATTTATAACCTTGAGGCTTGGGTCCTTTTTAATTTTTTTAATGAAATACACCTTGACTTCATATATAGTGATTTTTTTTGTCACAAATATCAATTATTTGAACATGTAACCAACCATTTCTTTAAAATAAACACTTTCTTAAGGGGTAAACAAATGAATTAATTGACATGCTTTTAAATGTGCTTATAAATATGTTATTAGATTCAGTGTTGAAAAAAGATTTTTAAGTTACAACAAACAAATGGCACCCATTCAGTGGAATGGCCCTCATGTCTACAGTACCTTTTCAGGGTTCCATCATGGGATCTTTTTATGGATTTAGTTATGGATCTTGTATTAATTCATTTTTAATTTTAATTCAATTTTATTTATCAAACAGGTTGTAAACATACTTTATTACTAGATACATTTGAAATAACCTGTTAAACATGAAAATATTATGCAATCATTTAAAATATTTTCCTTATTTAGAACCTTTTTGGCATAAAGCATTCTTTAAAATAGTCAAGGACCCTAGAGTTCTATATAGAACCACACTGAAGGATATAGTGTATTTAAAAAAATAATTGTAAACTTTTTATAGATGGTTTTAGAATTTGTGGACAGAAGTTTAACTTTAATTTACATGTCCAGATACTCCAGGATGAATTCTAACCATTGATATATAATTATAATATATACACCGTGGATAACTTCTGTGACAGCCATTTTAATTTTACTTAAAAAAAAAAAAAAAAAAAAAACTCAGTCCAGCGCTACCTCAGTGTTTTTAATGATAAATTATATATGAAGTCTTGCCAAGTGCCAACCTCACCATGTGCGATTGAATCACTGAGTTTTAGCCCAAACATATTATTATTTACTTATTCTTTTAATGAATATGTTTTCCCACATTTTTGAATAATAGCGAAGTGATCATCAAACTCTACAATTACAAAAATAGAAGAGGGATTGATGTAGTACTGTAGTGAGTTAAACATTTTTTTAGCCCTTAGATCTAAAGGCTTTTTCGTGAAGTGTGTCCAGACGGTCTAGACTGCAGTGAATATAGTATTGTATGTATTTTTTTACAGTGTATGTGTAGTGTACCATACTACAGGAGGTATGTAGCCTACTACTGGACTGATGTAGCCTATGCGTGATGTGTTTATAAATCCACTGATCCAGTCCAGCAGGTGTCAGTGTATCTACTGTTGATTCTTATATGTGAGTAAAGAAGAACATATGCATATGACACGAGTTTACCATTTAAACACTGATCTGATTCACACGGAGCTGCAAAAGCTGCATTTAATGAACAATGAATCTTTCAGATAGTTCGGTCAAAAGCAGTGATTCACCTGCGATTCAGCCTGTGAGTTGTTGTTGTTTACCTCACTTGAATGTTGTTTGGTGAACATATACCAGCAGCATCACATAACACCTTCATTAATGTGGAGAAATGTGTTTGTTTTGAGTTCAGGATGTGTGTCAGCTGAAGATCGGGTTCATCGGAGCGGGAAACATGGCGTTTGGAATCGCGCAGGGCATCATCGCGTCAGGTGCACAAACACATATTTTTACTTAGAGAAAAGCAAAACATAGATTTTATCAACACCTAACCCTAACTATATGACCAAGGTTAGGGTCATATAGGGTTAGGTGTTGATAAAATCTATGTTTTGCTTTTTGATATGTTTTGATAATCCAGTCAGAGAACGTCGTGTTGTTATTTCGAAATTTCAGATTGATGACGCGTTTTAACGTTTCTTTATATATATATATATTTTTTTTACTGTATGTATAACACTATACTTTTGTATTGTATTATATTTACATAAAATAAAAAAACAGTTAACGCTGCTGTGAGGGTGACTGTAAAATCAACGTCTTTCTCTCTTCTGACTCACTGCCGTTATCAATCTCTCTCTATTTAAAGTTGTGAAAATACTATTGCGTTTACTATGCAGTCTGAGTTTATCACTTGCTATTTGAGCAAATGGGAACACAAAAAATACATTTAATGTAGGATCATTCACTTCTATCTATAGAAGTTTACCCAACTACGACTCTAAAATGTGAAAAGGGTCAATAAGGGTTCTTGACGTGAACAAGATAAAAATGTTATTAACATTAAATTAAAGGTGCGTTCCCCCCATGTCGATTTCAACTTGTAAAAAGTGTTCAGTCCTTGTAGAGCTCGTAATTACAATTTGTAAGCTGGGAATTTTCGGAGAGCTTCTACTTTTCATCTCGAAATGACACTAAATATGACATGGCATGGACAGCATAGCAAAATAAATTAGCAAAACGATAAACAAATAATTTAGATACTTTTATATTTTGTGATTTCTGTGATTTTGTTGTCATTTTTTCTGTTCTGTAGGGAAGGTCCCACCCACTAATATAATTATAAGCGCTCCATCCATTAACAACCTTCCTCGCTTTGAGGTAAGACATCATTAACATTTTAATTATGCAGTTCCTTTTAAAAAAAAAAAGTCAAGAAATGTTATGGTCATATTTCAACCTTGAACTAAGATAATTATTTTATCATATTCTTTATGATCATGAGTATGTGTAAAAGTTTGACTTTTCCCCCCCAGCATAAGATCTAGCTGGTCATTTCTGCAGTAGTGACAGGTTTGTGTGAATGTTCCCACAGGAGAGAGGCGTTTCCGTCACTCACTCGAATGACGAGGTTGTCGAACGCTCTCGGTTGGTCTTCCTGGCCGTCAAACCTCACCTCGTTCCAAAGGTTCTAAACGGAATCTCCCGGAATGTCACTCCGGAACACATCATCGTTTCCATGGCAGCTGGAGTCACTCTAGAAACACTAGAGGAGGTTAGGATTTACCATAGACTGTATAAAACAATGGACGTAGTGTGTGTGACGTCACCCGTAGTGTTTCTGAAGAGCATTTTTGAAGCCCAAAGTGGGCGGAGCCAGCCGCCGCCATCTTGGCCGCGCGTCACTCCCGGATAAACGCAATTGTGCAGCGAGGCGGATTAGCTGAGGTGACGTGACGTGACGCTAACAGCAAACAAACGCTAGTTGTGACATCAGCGGCAATCCACCTGTCACTCAAGTGGCCACGCCCTTAAAGGTTGTGTAGGTAAGAATTGTCTAAAGAACTTTTTTTCAAATTGGCTTAAACTGTCTTTATATACCAGTACATAATTAAAATGTAAGTACTTTGAAAAAGAGAGTATAAAAATTGAGTGACTATAGTGTATTTAATCTTCAAAAAACACAGCTCATTAATTCCTACCGGGACGAAACAAGTGATTGGCTTGCGCGACTGTCACTCTCCGTCGCCATGACTACCGCCGCTATTACTGGCTCCGCCCACGTGCGCGCAGTCGCACACCCGTGTTTAGGTGGGAGTGAATGGATTTAATGAGCTGTGTTTATTGAAGATTAAATACACTAGAGTCACTCAGTTTTTTATACTCTCTATTTCAGAGTACTTACATTTTAATTATGTATTGGTATATAAAGACAGTTTAAACAAATTTGAATAAAAGTTTTTTTAGACAATTCTGAACTACCCTACCTTTAATTATGCAGAACTATAAGGCTTAATATAATTTAAACGGATGTGTTGTTAAAAAATTCACCCCCTCACAGTCGTCATGAAGGGCAAGATTAGCTATATAGACCAAAAACACTTTTTGCACCAGTCTGTAAACATGTTTTATTCTGCTGTAAAGTTGGGCATTTTAACATGCGGGTCTATGGGATTGAGTCTCTTCTGCAGCCGGTCTCTAGTGGCCAGTGGAGGAACTGCAGTTTAATCACTTCAGTGTTGGGTTCACGAGAGAGGCCGGAAGTTTGCCGCTTGGGATTTACATAGTTTATCATCACCCAAATCTAAATCTTAATGACCAAAATGATGGCAGAACTATTCATTTTCTATCCTCTGAGAACTTAAGCTTTCTCTTCTGTTTTATATATATATATATATATATTTTTTTAAGTACATATAATGCATTGGACTAAACTGGGAAGGTTCATAGCACTGACATATTGTTAGTTTATGTGCTTCTGTTGTTCTCCTTTGTAAGTCGCTTTGGATAAAAGCGTCTGCTAAATGAATAGATGTAAATGTAACATCATTGCCGTCTGTGTCTCTAGATGCTGCCCGCGGACACGCGTGTGATCCGTGTAATGCCCAATCTTCCCTGCGTGCTCCTGGAAGGTGCGCTTCTCCTGGCCTCGGGCTCGTGCGCTGGAGAGGAGGAGGAGGCGCTCCTGAAGACGCTCCTCGGCCCGTGTGGACTGGTGGAGGCGGGGCCTGAGGCCTGGATTGACGCCCACACGGGCTTGAGTGGCAGCGGCGTCGCGTTTGTGAGTGACAGCAGCTTCTTACCTATGAATGAATCAGGGTTTTCTATATATTATACACACATTTGAAGTATGCAGGGGTTTTCAAACTGGGGTCTGGGGAAACATTTAGAGTGATACCGCAAACAAACAAAAAAATAATAATAATTAAAATAAAATCTAACAGTAAGTAGGAACACATTCTTTTTTATTTTTTTTATTATGTAATAAGTATTACATATTTTCCAAATAATATTTACACATTTATAACATAAATTTTCCACAATGTAAATTGGATTTAGAGTGAAACTGTAAAGTAAATAATTAATAAATGAAGATAAACTAAATAAATCAACTGTTAAAATAAATAAATAAAAACATTTAAATAAATGAATAAATAATCTAACTGTACAGTACTACTCTGGGTAGAAACATTTATATAATGAAACCTAATAGAAATGAAATATTTTCCAAATAATATTTTACGTATATCTATAATATCAATTAGTCACAATATAAATTGGGTTTGCTAGAGAATTTAGAGGAAAACTGTAAAATAGACAAATAAAATAGCATTCAACTTACTAAATAAATAAGTTAAACAAACAAATATAAATAATTTAAACAAACAAATAAATGCATATGTGTAAATAAATAATAAATCAAATTAAACAAAGTAAATATATTTTTTAAATAAATCTAACGGTACAGTACTTTTTTTTTTACAGTTTTAATTGGGTAATTTATACATGGTCCATTTCTAGTCTAGTTCTATTAAAACACTAATAAATAAATAAAAGTAAGATTAAACTGAATAAATCAATTATTGAAATTAAATTAAAGAGAGAAATGTAAATAATAGTATGGAGTAAGCAGAAAGAAAATGTAACATAATAGAAATTAAATATTTTTCAAAAATATTTTACACATATTCATCAAATACATTTTTCACTCTATAAACTGGGTCTTTATGCATGCAAATATATCTGTCTTATAAATGTTCTCTTTCTCGCTCGAGGATGATCATATTTGAGGTAGGGGTGGGCGATATGGCAAAAATATCATATCACGATTTTTTTCAGGAAAATCACGATTAACGATTTTATCACGATTCCTTTTCATGTTGGTTTTACTATTTTGCAAGTGACTGAGCATCACAGCCAAACAAATGTATTTAAAAACAAAGCCTTAGGTAACAACATATAAAATAAAAAAGAATGGCAGACATTTAGGCCAAAGTGGCGAAGATAAAAAATCTTTGTCATTTTCTTTGTTATTAAAAATTAAGAACAAAGATACACATACACAACTTAATATACAAATTAAATAAACAGTGCTTTATTTTTTCAGCTACAGGTGTATTTAACAGCATTGAAGAAAGTAATTAAATGAACAAATATGAAAAAAAAACACAACATCGACTTCACTATATAAATTGTACATTGATTCTTATTAAAGCTACTATTAAAGTTCTCAGTCAAGAGTGAGTGAGATGCTCTTTGTATTTTGTTGTTTTATTAACAGGGATAGTTCTCCAAAGATTTAAATTCTCTCAAGCCGTTTTAAACCCGAATAAGTCTCCCTCTTCTGTTGAAAATAAAAGTTATTTGGAGGAATGTGGGTAACCAAACAGTTGATCTACCCCAGTGACTTCCATAATAGTTTTTTCCTACTATGGTAATCAATGGGGACCAGCAAACGCCCGGTTAGCCACACTCCTCAAAATATCTTCTTTTGTGTTCAGCACAAGAAAGAAATTAATACAGGTTTGGAACAACATTAGAGAGTGAGTAAATAATGACAGAATTTTTATTTTTGGGTAACTGTCCCTTTAAGGACAAGCGGCAGCATGTTTACTATTAGGGCTACTGTCTCTTTAAGATCTGCACGCAACGAGTCTACACGCATTTGACAAGCAGATTTTTTCTTAATTTTTTCTATTGTTCTTTCACTTTAGACATAACCAACTTTGTTTATGTAAACCTTGTGTATTTGACAGTATTAGCGCAATAAGACTCGAAATATAACTTAGCCCAGTAATCAGACGCTGTTAGAAAGGCTTTTAGTGCATGTGCGCCTCGGGTGTTTCAAAAAAGCGCCCGTTAGAACAGCGCATCAGCAGCGAATGGCATGTTTAACCGGCAAGGCTTTAAAGCACATGCAAATAATTAATTTTTATGAACTACAGTGTCCCGTTCCTCTGCATTTCATGTGGATATACGTCGCGCTGTACAGCATGTTGAGACGGAGGCGCCAGAAATGCAAACTGATAAAATGCACGATCCTACGATATTTCTTCAAAAGCAGATCGTGGACACATTTTAATCGTCCACGATCAAAAATCGTAATATCGCACACCCCTAATTTGAGGGTTTAAAGGATTATAAAAACCCCTGATTTGGAGTCGGTCTCATTAACGTCTAGTCCAGCTTGCAGATTATTCTGATATAAACCTGTGAATATTCTGAGACGAGCTCCTGATCCTGAACAGTCATCAGTGTGTGTCTGATTTTCCAGTGTTTCTTTGCTCCGTGTCACAGGTGTATGTGTTTGCGGAGGCGTTGGCCGAGGGTGCCGTCAAAATGGGGATGCCGAGCGCTTTGGCTCGACGTATCGCAGCGCAGACAATACTGGTGGGAGATCTTTCATGAGGAGATATCGTTTGCTATTTTTTGCAATCACATTTTTACCATATGTCACCCTGGACCACAAAACCAGTCACATGGGTCAATTTTTTGAAGATGAGATTTATACATCACATGAAAGCTGAATAAATTATCTCTTTATTGATGTGTGGTTTGTTAGGATAGGACAATATTTGGTCGAGATTGAAAATCTGGAATCTGAGGATGCAAAAAAATGTAAACATTGAGAAAATCTCCTTTAAAGTTGTGCATTTATGTTCACGATTGTGCTGCATTCACTCACAAAAATACATGTTTTATATATTTACGGTAGGACATTTACTAAATATCTTCATGGAACATGATCTTAATATCCTCATGATTTTTGGCATAAAAGAAAAATGGATAATTTAGACCCGTACAATGTATAGTTGCTATTGCCACAGATATACCCGTGCGGCTCCAGACTGGGTTTGGGATCCAGGGTCACACATGTCTACAGTGTAAAACCCAGATTTGTGTGATTGTTGCTATTGACATTTTACATGCATTTAGCTGAAGCTTTTATCCCAAAGCGAGCAGTTTGTGAAATAGCCAACAATATTCATAATATACAATGCCAGGTTTAGATTAAAGGCAAGCTAGACTGGATTTGTTTGTTTTTTTAGTGATTAAAGATAAATTGAATTTAAAAAATGTGCTAGAAATGTGCATGAAATGAAGCAGAAATTAGAAAAGTCGCCTTTATTTTTTATAGCGCTTTATATAATATATATTTTCAAAGCAGCTTCACAGTAATAATAAGCAGGAAAATAGTAAAATCAATGATGCAAACTACATCAAATATGATGTAAAAAGACAATAGTGTCATAATTCAACTCAATTTAGTTACAATTTAGTGACAGTTAATATGCTTTTATTTTCCATAAATTTAACAAGAATTAATGTTTGTTTGTTTGATAATGTTTTTACAGTATTTTCTGTGGTAGCTGCACTGCAAAAAAGTTATTTCCTTACTATTTTTGTCTCATTTTTCAGTACAAATATCTAAATATTCCTAAATCAGGATACATTTACTTGAGATGCAAAATGGCTTAAGATATTAAACTTGTTTCCTGAAGAAAATGTAACTTAATTTTGATATCCTTTTTCAGAAAACATGACATTAATATCTTATGTCATTGTGAATCTCATTCTCATGTAAATGGTTCTTAATTTAAAATGCCCCTTTTTATGCTATTTTAAAGGTTCCTATAAATATACATTAGCATAAAGGAAGGCATAAACTATACATGCAGAGTCCCAGAGCGCACTGAAGTGTGTGTCGTGTTGCAGGGCGCTGGAGTGTTGCTGCGTGACACCGGGAAGCTCCCGGCGGAGCTGAAGGCCGAGGTGTGTACGCCCGGAGGAACCACGATCCACGGGATCCACGCGCTGGAGAAAGGAGGATTCAGAGCCGCCGCGATGGCAGCCGTGGAGGCGGCCACTGAAAGAGCCAGAGAACTCGGCAAGAAGTAGATGCTAGTGTCTGCGTGAACATCAGATTATAGGAGGGACATTAGCTTAAAACCATTTATGTCTGTCTTTATGCACCGAGATAGTCAATGTTTTTGAATGTTGATATCTGGTGCTAATCGATGCCGAGCTACAGTACAGGACTCACACATGCTAAGAACTCCTTGTGTTTTCTGTGTAAAGTGGAACAGTCTTAAGGGAACGATATACAAATTAATTTGTTTAATATGGTTTGTAGTATAATTTTAAGGTACTTGACAAACCACTGGGATTCAGAAACCAAAGCTGCTCGAAATGGGGACTTTTTTACACAAGTATGTGTCTTTCTGAACAGCAGTTTGTTCTGCACAAAGGTTAATATATATATATATATACACACACACACACACACACACACTAGTCAACATTTGAAGTGGATCAAAACCTTTCATCAAAGTTATACATGAATTTTGAACAATACCCGTTCTTGACAACTTTGATGAACTTTTTTGATCCACTTCAAATGTTGACGATTCAAAGAATGTGTAAAATCATATGAATGATTTTTGTGAATAAATTAATCTGTTAAATATTCACATTGTTTTGTGTGTTCTGTCATTTTTAATGCCTTATTTATTTATAGCGTGAACAAATGTAACAATAAAACACCAGATCTAGGTAACATTTTGGATATAAGGATATCATTATTATTATTAAATTGTACAGAATTAATCGAGATTTATTTTTGTTTATGTAAAATATGTCGTTAAGAATACTATCATAGTTTGAATTTGAATTAAAACAATAATGTCCCAGTTCTTTCACTCTTGTTTCCACAAAAGGAGCAGATACAGTATTTCCTCAGAAATGGGCCTTTCCCATCATTTTTTTGATGGCGTCTTGTACGCAGTCGCGCTGGGAAACAGTGAGGAATGTACCATGTGGTAAAATGTCATGACGAATTATATTTTTAAAAGCCTTCTACCGCACTATTGTGTGTTATGTCTATATGTATTCAGATATAAAAACGGTTTACTATTAATTACAAATACACTTAAGCTTCATTATTGTGATGTTTATCAGTTTTGTGGTAATGATCTCCCCCGCTCGTGAGCACGAATGGTTCGCTCGGGTCTCGCTCGCTCCTTCTGTTCCGTGAGCGCGCGGCGAGTAGCAGCGATTCATTCATACAACACTAACTAAAACGTTTAAAGTGAGTATATGTTTGAAAAATGACGGTGTTTATGTTCTTTTATTGCGTTTCTTTGTTTAGATGATTGAATAATGCTGTGCTGTAAATGTACGGGGTGTTCAAAAGCCGGTTAGACGTCATTCATCTGATTATTTATTCATGTAAGAATAATAAATATGATTGTTACCTGATAGAAAGCTCTTGCTGATGTGTCAGTCACTGTCATACTGAAAATCCGTTTAATCGACTGTAAATATCCAGTGTTTTGGTTTCCATGGGCCTGACACCTCATGTGCAGGAAGTCCAGACAGATTATCTTGAATAATGACGCATCTCATGTTTAATCTCATGATCTCTTGGTAAACCAGGGATTTCTACAGATTTTATGATCTCCTGATATCACCTTTTTCTCTTTGAAGCAACGAAATGAGTGATTAGGCTTTAATGAGAAGGTCAATTTCCCCTAATATCAGGTTCAGATCTTGACAGCCATGGTAACCATAAAATAATCTGTCCTCTAATGTAAAATTATGGCAAACCGTTTTAACATTGAATCCTTAAAACATACTAGTATTTATTTTCCTGATACTAGTACTTATTTTTTAGATTCTCCCTCCCAACTATTCTTTCACAATATGACCATGATGTGTCTTCCTACATGTTTTTTTTTTTTTAAGAAATGAAAGGCGGCTGTACTCTCCATAATTTAGGGTTAGAAGAACTGTTACTGTTGCCAAACATATATCATGATAGAAACATAATAATCATAGAAATAATTATCCGAAATATTCCTATTTAAATCCAAACAGCGACCTTATTTGGCCAGGCAGTGAAATGTTAGACTTTTTAGTTTAATAGTACAATAAAAATACTCTAATTCACACTGTACCATGATGATAATACCATATTTTTGGACATAACTATAGTAATCATTCAGTACCATTGTACACAATATATCAAATTTAGGGTTAGAAGAACCGTTGCCAAACATATAACATGATAGAAGCATAATAATCATAGAGATAATACATAATTATGGATTGAAGTCCTCTTGTGATTATCAATATACATATACTTTTCTTATTTGCACATTATGGTTTATTTCTTGCCTCTGTCTGGATGAGAAGAACGAGTTCTGCTACATACGGTTTTGTTTGGTCACTTTTCCGGTTTGCTGAAGGTGAGTCTGGACAATCTGTCAGCATGCTGGATGTGGGATTTGGCTCATATTATTTGTCCCATGATGGATTTGAGTGGGTGTTTTGGCCATTTTAAATATGATTATTGTCCTTTCTTTGAGTTTCCTTCTTTTTTAAATTCATTTTCAGCTTGACTTCAGTGTAAAGCTCAGTGTTTAAATCTAATGCAACCATAAGTGTGTGTGTGTGTGTGTGTGTGTGTGTGTGTGGCTTGTTCTGTCTTTAAAACTGAAATGTGTAATTTTTGCTGCACCATATCAAATAGTAAAAAAAAAGTATCCGATCCAAACTGGTTTTTCAAACTTTTTTTCTTTTCCTTTTTCTTCAATTACATTTTTTGTTGTGTGCTAGTAATAGTAATCATTGGATTTGTACTACCGGTACTACTTTTGTTGCATGACCCTAAGAAACATAGGTTATGTTTGCTAATTTGCTCTCAAACTAAGGCCCTGGTTACACAGGTATTAAAATGCGTTTTGGTCGATTGGATCACAAGTGGACGAATTTAAATACAGGTGTAAATTGGGTTTAAACGTTTTAAGCTTGTCGACCACTTCCAGTAGAGTAGCCGACTGACTAAAACATTATGGGAATCGCACTAGCCAGACGGGATTTAAACTTTGTTGGCTGAAGACCCAAGTTTGGTTTGAAGATAAAAAATGTACCAAACACAATGTTCTCTCACAATTCCTGATTTCTAACGCACTCTCTCAGCGTTCGGCTGGTCTTGAGGATGTCAGAGCACAAACTAAACGTTTTTCTGTCATTTCCAGTGTGTTTATATGTAAATTGCACAAGCTTATTTTGTCCATTAGATCGAAAGATCTGAAAAAGCCCATATATTTACCCGCCCAATAGACACTCCCCTTTAGGACAGAAGTGACAGAAGAAATCAGGACAGAAGTGGTTAAAAGTGGACAAAAGAAGCGGATTAAAACACTAAACGGGAATGTGTCTCCCTCATCCACTTGTGATCCGATCGACCAAAACGCATCTTAAAGGATTAGTTCACTTTCAAAAAAAATGTTCCTGATAATTTACTCATCCCGATGTCATCCAAGATATCCATGTCTTTCTTTCTTCAGTCGAAAAGAAATTTAGGTTTTTGAGGAAAACAATCCAGAATTTTTCTACACAGAATGGACTTTAATGCCAACCAACTCTCCCAATGTTCAAAAGAGGTTCAAATGTCCGTCTCAATGCAGCTTCAAAGTCTCGACACGATCCCAGTCGAGAGATAAGGGTCTTATCTAGCGAAACGATCGGCCATTTTCTAAAAATAAAATAAAAATGTATATACTTTTTAACCACAATTGTTCGTCTTGTGCTGGTCTGCGACGCGCCACGCATTACGTCATCACGTTGGAAAGGTCACGGGGGAAAAAATTATAATAAAAATGTATTAAAAAGATGTCGGACGATTTTGAAGCTGGAGGAGAAAATGTGAGTTTTTCGCTCTTCCCTACTTTTTTGAACCGGAGTACACAGACAAATAACTTGGATAGATGACGTGACCTGTGACCTTTCCAACGTGATGACGTAATACGTGGCGCGTCGCAGACCAGCACAAGATGAAGTATATAATTTGTATTTATTTTTATAAAATGACCGATGGTTTGGCTAGATAAGACCCTTATCTCTCGACTGGGATTGTGTCCAGACTTTGAAGCTGCACTGAAACTCACATTTGAACCTCTTTTGAACATTGGGAGAGTTGGTTGCCATTGAAGTCCATTCTGTGTAGAAAAATCCTGGAATGTTTTCCTCAAAAACATAAATTTCTTTCCGACTGAAGAAAGAAAGACATTGACATCTTGGATGACATCGGGTGAGTAAATTATCAGGATTTTTTTTATTTTTAAAGTGAACTAATCCTTTAATACAAGGTGTAAACGGCCTAAGAACAGATTTACACACTTCATGTTTAACGTTAACCTATTGCTGTGTAATTAATTCTCCAGTTCCCTGTCACTCTCCTTTTCCCCTCTTTCATTTATTTATCAATCCTCCTCCTCTTTATTTCTGGACACAAGAAAATGCGCAACAGAAGCCGCCGAAATTCTTCTTTGAATAAGTCGGGATCTTCCGAACGGCAGCTGAACGGTGCCGAGGGATGGTTGTCCAGCGCGGCTCTCGCGGGTTTGAGATCGGAGAGGTCGTCGGTCTGGTTCGACCGCGGCGCGTACGAGAGAGCGGAGAGCCTTTACTACGTACGACTCTTGCAGGAGCAAAATGGCACGACTTCTCCTGCGAGCTCTTCCGATTCGTCACGAAAGCCGGAAACCGGTCGCCATCGAGGCCAAGAGGCGTGTCACCATGTCGTCCAAGACGTGTGGGTCAACAAACCCAACTTTGACCAAGCCGAGAGGAAGTTTGTGGGCCGGTTTCCCAATCAAACAACCCCAAGATCTCTCCAACTGCAACCCAACAGCCAAACGCCCAGCGACGAGGGCTACCAATCACAAACCCCGACTCCGCCCACTCCGGCTTCAAAGCCAATCAACGGCCTTCCTTCCCTGACTCCACCCCCGATGGGGGTGTGGCTACAAAAACCTCTTTTCGATAGAGCCGAGGCGTCTTTCTATCAGAACCTGTACAGCCGAAACTCGCCACCGAAAACCAGTAGAAATGAACCGAGCTCAAAACGGCGAAATAATGACGTCGCCGCCACACAAAAAAAGCCTGTGGTTTTTAATCGCCGGGATTCTGAAGATGTAAGAACCAATCATGGAGCAGCGGTGTGTTATTTCTTGCATCCCGACAGCGAGAGGGTGTGGCTTGATCGTGGTCGCTATGTGGAGGCGGAGACTCGTTTCTATCAAGGAGCTGCGGCGAAACCCCTCAAAACATCTGTAAATCATTCTAGCCGGAAGAAGAAGTATGACTCTATACTCTCTAGAAAGACTGCACACACTTCCCCCGCACATTTGAGTTAGTTCACTCCCTCATGTCGCTCCACACCTGCATTACTTCTGTTTCTTGAACGTCTTGAACTTCTTTCGTTCTCCATGGAGGAGAGAGTAAGTCATACGGGTTTGGGACGACATGCGGGTCAGTAAATGATATCAGTGAACTATCCATTTTAAGCGATGTTTTACTCTCAGGTAACATCAATCTCACCCATTTTATTTACATGCAATATGTTTACAACCTTTTCTACTTCCTTTGTCCATCATCTTCATTGCATATTTTTTCTTTTCTTTCTTTGATCTCTTTACACATTCTTTCTTGTTGCGTTTTGTCCATTGTGTTGGCTTGAAAGATTCATTTGTCTGAGTTCAGTTTTGTATTCATTTAGTTTTCTCTCATTTGTTCTGTTGATGTCATTTTTGCATGGTTGCATTGCATTAACATTTAATATTATGTCCATATACTAGTTTTGGGGTTCATTTTTATTTTCCAATTTTCAGTTGATTCTTTTAGTAAGTTTGTTGTTTCATTTTAATTAAGTTTTATTTCAGTTTGAGTTATTTCAGGACATCTAGTTAAACTAAAGGAAAATGTTGCATTTGGATTTATTTAATAAATCGCTTTATAATTTAATAATTTCTTATTATGTTCATAATTCTGGTTAATTTCTGGGGTGGATGAACTTGTTACATTGATTGTAAAAAATAATATCTGATTAAAATTAGGGCTTTTAAACGATTAATCGCATCCAAAATAAAAGTTTGTTTACATAATAAATGTGTGTACTGTGTATGATTATTTTATATATATATAAATACACACACATGCTTGTATATATTTAAGAAATATTTGCGTGTATATAGATTTATATATAATGTATTATATATAAATATTTTACATATAAATAACAACATTTTCTTAAATATATACCTGCACGTGTCTGTATTTATATATATATAAAATAATCATACACAGTACACACATTTATTATGTTAACAAACTTTTATTTTGGATGTGATTAATCGTTTAACAGCCCTAATTAAAATACTTGTACCACAGTGGATCTCAAACATCCTTTCATTTTCATCAAGGCCAAATATATAGAAAATCAAACGTTCATCTCATGTCAACGATCACTGTTCATCTCATGCAGTATTTAGTGAGGTTGTGACAGGCCTTGTGTGTGTTTGCAGGATGACTGCAGCGGACTGTTTGGCGCAGGAGAGGATCTGGTTTGACAAGCCGCGTTACGATGAAGCAGAACGACGGTTTTACGAGCAGATGAACGGACCTACACAACACAAACAGGTTATAAAATTAAATCCAGAGACGTGTTATATGTGACCCTGCATCCCAAACCCAGTCTGGAGCCGCACGGGTATATCTGTGGCAATAGCAACTATACATTGTATTGGTCAAAATTATCCATTTTTCTTTTATGCCAAAAATCATGAGGATATTAAGATCATGTTCCATGAAGATATTTAGTCAATTTCCTACCGTAAATATATAAAACATGTATTTTTGTGAGTAAATGCAGCACAATCGTGAACATAAATGCACAACTTTAAAGGAGATTTTCTCAATGTTTACATTTTTTTGCATCAGATTCCAGATTTTCAATAGTTGTGTCTCGACCAAATATTGTCCTATCCTAACAAACCACACATCAATGGAGAGATTATTTATTCAGCTTTCTTATGATCTATAAATCTAAATAAATAAAAAGAATTACCCTTATGACTGGTTTTGTGGTCCAGGGTCACATATTAACATGATCAGCTTGTACTAAACTAATAGGACGTGTGCTTATCCTACTATTCCACATGATAATTTAGAAAAATAGTGGGCAATGAGTCCATTCCACATGTACGTTAAGTTAATTTAATGCATTCGTTCATTCCCCCATTCCCAGGGAACTGAACCCATGACCTTACCGTTGCTAGCACTGAGCTTCACTGTTAAAGCTACAGAAACACTTGCTGTATACCAGCACACACTGAGGTTTCTCTCTCTCTCTCGTGTCAGGACACAGGAGCGAACAGCATTCTTCAGGACATCGCTAGAGCACGAGAAAACATCCAGAAATCTCTCGCTGGGGTGAGTTGAATGAAAAAATCATAGGATTTCTCTAGAGAGGTACAAACAAGCTCTTTTCTAGGCTTGCACAATTTGGGAGGGGGAATGAAATTGCGAGTTATATCAAAAATTTTATGAGGAAAAAATATATATACAGCTATCCTGATAATAATTGTGATTGCAATTAATTATACAAATACATTTATTTATATATATATATATATATATATATATATATACATATACAGTGCTGCTTGAAAGTTTGTGAACCCCTTGCAGACTTTAAACAAAATAATAGGGATCATACAAAATGCAAGTTGTTTTTTTTATTTAGTACTGTCCTGAATAACATATTTTACATAAAATATATTTACATATAGTCCACAAGACAAAACATAGCTGAATTTATAAAAAAATAAAAAAAGACCCTGTTCAAAATTCTTTCTTATTTTGTTAGAATTATTCACATTTTCACAGATTCTGCACAGGGTTCACAAACTTTTAACCAGCACTATATATATATATATATATATATATATATATATATATATATATATATATATATATATATAATACACACATACACCATTGAGCTTTTATTTTGGAACAAATGCCTTCATTCATTCATTCAAAAGGGTAATATTTTGAGATTTTAACGTGTACATGTTGCACATCAATGAAAACAACAATAGCATTCATAATGTTTTTTTATTATTAAGGGAAAAGTGGTTACTTTTCCTTTTTTTTAACCATTTTATTCTTCCAGTTTAAAAAGCGAAGTTGAACCAACGTCATGAAAAGTGAGTTTTATTCGTTGATTCGGAGTGGCTGGAGAGTACGCGATATCTGCGTCATCAGAGCTTTTCTCTGCATTATTCATGAGAATGAACTCTTTCAATCCAATCAATCACTGCACTGTATTATGAATTATGAGTTTTATTACAGTGGAGTTTATTACAGATTTGAGTTCTTCAGACACGCGTCATAAAGTGTGTTTCCTCAGTACAATAAGCCACATGACACTTTCATGGCGCTTCTGATTGGTTGACAACAGCCAGTTTATAAGCAGTTTTATCTCGATTAATTGTGCAGTTCTGTTCTGTCTGAGAAGGCAATGTGATTATGTTTTATATTATGATTATCCTTTGGTAATAAGCATGTCTCAGATATGCTGTCTATGTAGGCGGCTCACTAGGTTTGAGAACGAAGCCCCAGATCTTCTCTCTTAAAGTCCCCCTGTAGTCAATAAGTGTAACCCTTGAACATTTTGAATCCATTCGTGCGTCCTTTAAGCTTTGGAGATAAAAAGCAAGCGCTTGAAGTGGCATTGAACTATTGAACACGAACTATGTTCTTATACACTATAGTATGTTGGTTGTCTTTACATTAGAATAATAATGTTTCATATAATCTAGATTTAGATATGGAATAAATAGCATTCAATACAAAATGAATATGTAGTATGTATGTCATATATTGAAATCAAGTTGTTATGTGATAAAAGATTTGCTTTGTTGTACATTAGAACCACACCAGGCATTTAGTCATATTACAAAATAATTTATTGAGGCCAAACGTATAAAATAACATTATAAACTGAAAAGCGGGCCTGCCCCCGTTTATCACGTCACTTCACCACGTGACAGCAGCAAGCAGGCTCCTGATTGGTTAATGTGGCGCGAACTGATGCCAAAGTTCAGATTTTTCAACTCGGGCGTCAGACGTGAATTCGCCTCATCCGCATGTCCAGTTCACGCGACCTCCAGACCTATTCGCGTTTGGTGTGAACGCAGCATTAAAACTCATCTGTGATCACCAAAATTACATATTTAAATGTTTTTTTCTTGAAAAAAAAATCATCATGCCTTAAAATATCTTGAATGTAACTCGACACCCTTTCCTCATTTAGTATGCACGGTTCTATGAATATGCAAATGAGCCCCGCCTCCACTCGCTCACTCACTCAGAGATCCACTGGTTGACGATCACACGTTGATCTGATTGGTCAAGGTAGTGTGTGACGTCAGAAACACCAGCGATTTCACACCGTGTTTTTGAGACTGTCTTTGGTTCACTGCAGTTTTAAGCAGAAAATACTCAGCAATGCTGTCGACTTATGAATTTACACATGGTGTGTGTTAAAGCAGATTAAAAACACCACATAGACACATAAACAACATTACAAGCTGGATTTTCGCCACAGGGGGACTTTAACTCATCTGTTGACTTCCTTCTGCACTTTCCTTATAAATGATCTCTCCTGTAGCTGAAGACAACCTTGCAGCCGAGTAGAGGCTCCGCCCCTAAAATATCAAACCCCTCCCACCGCTCCTCTCCTGTAAGTGTGTGTGTGTGCGTGTGTGCGTGTGCGTGTGTGTGTGTGTGTGTGAAAGCCATCGGCCAGGAACACACACCAAAGCAGCTCACGTCCAAGTCGAAGCGTGTGCATGCTCGCATGCATGTTGTGTTAGGAACTTTCAGAAGACATGCATGCATCCCTGTGTGGATTTATTGTTATGTTTCGTGTGTATTTTGCTGTGGAAGCTCTGAGAGCAAACACTTGTACATTTGCATCTTTGTTGTGAGGTTTGTATTAGTTTTATTTTAGTATCGTCGTGATGGTTTTAGTTAACTATAATAACCCTGGTTTGTTTGTTATTCCAGGCTGTACTGCATGTCATATTTACTCTGAAATTAACTATAAGACAGTGTATTTGTTATTGTTTTATTCTTTCTTTTTTTCAGTGAGAACCATCATTTTAACCAAACAGAATTTAAAAATGTGATTAAATTAAAATAATCATTAAATGAGCACAATACATTTTTTTTATGTTTTTAAATTATACACAAATACTGTACAGAGTTTATAAAAAAAGCTAATAATTAATTAGTGTACAATTAAAATAAATGATTTAAAAAATAAAAACAATCAAAATAAAACACTAAAAAAAGATTAGTTGCATGTCATGTTGACCATTAACCGACATCAGAGAACCGTGAACATGCAAATGATGAACACAATCAAAGGGGTTTGGATACACTGATCAAATTTAAGTTTCCAACTTCAACTGTAAAATAAGTTCTCACAAAATGTAGCAAAATTCATGTTGTTTCGTGTGAAAAATGTTGTGTGTTCTGTTAGTAGTGTTTGTGTAATTGTATCTAGATGAACAGCGGGGGGTGACGGAAACTGTGATGTGACGCGTGTGTGTGTGTGTGTGTGTGTGTAGAGTGGCGGAGGCAGCGCTGCTGATTACGGGGAGCTCGCCGCACGCATGAAGAGCCTGGAACTCGAGAACCAGAGTCTACACACAGGTTTGTGTGTTCACATGTTGTTAAAGAGATTCTCATAGCTTTGCATTTGCATTTTGGCTGGAATTTTACAATCCTGTTTCCCTCATGGTTCCATTTTTGTAATTTTTTTGGATGAATAAACCGATTGGAAAAGTATTCCGTACTTTTAAACGAACAAATCAGTCAATTTCGATTTCAACAGAACAATAACACATTAAATTTGCAAACAAATAAATTAGTTAGTTATTAGTTAAGCGATGAGAATACTTTTTGTGCGCAAAAACAAACAAAAAATGCGTCAAAACGGAGGCTCACTATTGGCCAGCATCACACACATGACCAGCGTCGGCCAATAGTGAGCCTCCGTTCTGACGTAGAAATGAATAGTAGAAATGAATAGTTGAATAAAGTCATTATTTTTGTTTGTTTTTGCGCACAAAAAGTGTTCTCGTCGCTTGATAAACTGAAGGTTGAGCCGCTGTAGTCACTCGGACTATTTTAAACATTGTCTTTACTAACTTTCTGGGCCGGCAAGTTTCAATTACAACAGAAGCCTATGGAGGAGTGAGACAGCGCTCAGATTTAATCACTAATATCTTCATTTGTGTTCAGAAGATGAAGGAAAGTCTGACGGGGAACAACATTGAGTTTACATTGTTGGGTGAACTAACCCTTAAAGAAACGCAGGTCTGATTGTGTGTGTGTGTGTGTGTGTGTGACAGTGGTGGAGGATCTGCGTTCTGCTCTCGGTAAGATGGAGAGTCGAGTGTCTGCGCTGGAGAAGCGTTCATCGGCTCCGACCGTTAACGGGACCGGTCCCCAGAAAGCCCCGTCTGCTCCAGCGAGAGAAGAGGAGGATGAAGAGGAGGACGACGTTGACCTGTTCGGCAGCGATGAAGAGGTGGACGAGGAGGCCGAGAGACTCAAAGAGCAGCGGCTGCAAGAATACGCCGCGAAAAAGGCCAAAAAGCCCGTCCTCATCGCCAAATCATCCATCCTGTTAGACGTCAAACCCGTAAGTGTTATCAGAGTCTTGTTGCTGAAGCCAGTCAGGCTAAAGCTTTGGGGACGGCGAGAGGATCCAAATAACACATTGCAGGAATGGTATCATTCCTATTCGTATAATGGCATCATGATATTATTGACTTTTAGTTCTACAGTATATACAAAATGTTAAAAAAATAAATTGTGATGCATGACCGTAACATGTTCTTCTAACAGCCACCCGGACCACCGTAGCAAATATACCATCCCTATCCTTATAATGGATCCCTTGTTTTGTTTGTTTTTGGATGTATTAAGATGTAAATTCTGGATACTATATTGTATACTACTAAAGTTCGTTGGATTAAAACTAGAGATGCACCGATTGATCGGCGGGTGACCGGAATTGGCCGATTTTCACATGATCGGCGGCGACTGGTGTTGTGGTTTCAATCTTTTTATGAAATCACTTCTCAGAGATCTTTTATGCCAGAAATATTGTAGACTTTATTTAACAAAACAAAGCCGAGCAACCTCCTGCAGGAGATGACTCCCCGCAGGAGATGACTCCCGAACATCGGTTAGCTTTTCACATATATACATACATCGCCTCCAAAAATGGTCATACATCCTATAGATAGGGTCTTGCACCATGTGACACACTTAAATAGAATCATCTGCTGCATCAGCATTTTGACCTTTCTGTAAGCCCCCCAAAAGTCAAACCAAAGACAAACACATAGGAAATAATGGTGTACAAATATATAGCTGAATTACTTATTTCCTAAATAATAAAATCTTCAACATTCCCTCCTCTGGGGCTTATCTAAGCCCCACTTTTAGTATCCTTTTCCAGAGTGTAGTTTCAAAATCCAGTCCCCTCAGTTATGCTACCTAGTGACTAAATCAAGTCACCCAGTCTCTTTTCCAATGACTAGATTATGTAACCACACTCGGGAGGAGCATTCGAGCCAAACATCTCTCTCCATATATTTTTCTTTCTTTCATTCAATGGAGAAAGTAAAAGACTTCGAATTCTCCCTAATAAAACAAAAACATTAATATAAGTGTGTGGATAAAGTTGGTTCAGCATTGCCTGTTATTGTCACAGTAGAGTATGTCAAACATAAAAATCCCTTATACATTTAAAAGTATTCTTGCGGTGTAGATATCCTCTTCGACCCAGACTCCCAGGGTCTGGCTCATCAATCATCTTCTTCATCTTTATTTGAGGTACTTGAATCAACATCCAATTTTTGTACATTTAAATTTGGTTTATAAGCCCAATCTTAATAATATTGGTTGCCCTTTAAAATTAATTTTCATTATCTTGATATTTCAGCATTTCCATTTGTCTAACAGTGATTTTGACAACTAGTGATCTTACTATGGGAAGTACACAACAGAATAATAACCACCTTTCAATATTGCAACTTCAGAAAACATTCCTATTTTAGCAAACCATGTTTATACTTCTCCAAACTTCAAATCAAGTTTTTCTTAACTTTTTGCTCTTAAACTTTTTTGACTTAATCCTGTATTCGCTAAATGTTCCTCCCTGTGCAGTATTATTTGGTAAACGTGCAACACTGATCTTCAAACATAAGTCCTTCTACTTTTCTCATGTAATTGTTTTCCTCCTAATGCAGACAAAGCTTTACAGTAAATCTCTGCTGATTTATAATAAATAATTTATTCATTCTGCGTTTTTATTTTTCGTGATCCATATGAATTTTGATTTAAAATAGGGCTGGGTTAAATACCTATTTTTCTCATTTTCAATTGCTTCTTTTTATGAAGGAATATCAATTATTAAATTCGAAGAATCAATCTTTTAGTCAATCATTTTTAGTTGATGAACAAACAGAACATTGTAGTGCACCTTCTATCCTTTAAATCGCTTTGTGCTTCGTTATAAAGTTTCATATATTAAATTCTGTCTATTTTATTTCCAAATTCAAACAAAAAATATCATTTTGACATTTTTTAATCTCGTGTTATAGCTCCTCATTGGAGCCCCTCAGTTCAAGCGGTTCTTAACTGAATACCTTTTCTTCCTTTCTAATTTCTAAATAAACTCATGAATAATCTAGTTATGTCCCATGTAATCACTCAAACTAAGAAAGCTTTAGAGCAATGTTACATTTACCTCATAAAAGTCATTCAATAAACTCATTAGACAATTAGAACAAATAACTCTAGAAAATAACTTTTCTACTACCTTACATATTGATTATATGTACATTTCTTTTTTCTGTAAATCTAAATCCATAATTTTTATATCAACCATTTAAAACATAAAGCATTATAACTTAATTATTATTAAAACTTCCTTGTGTGCAATTTAAGTGTTCGTATACAATTCATTTTAATCTTCAATATTCTTGGAATAACTTGCTAACCCATTATCTGAATTTATTTCTGATAGCATTTCAAATCTAAGGAATACTTCTCTGTTAGAAATCTCATTTCTGCATCTGCCCTTCCTCTGCTAATAACATTGCCTTTGCCCGTCTATATCATGTCCACATAATCCATTATCAAGCGTTTTAATAGTCCTTCTCGCCTATTTGTGTCGCTGTTCCTTTCTTAACTTTGTTTTTTGGCACACATTTTACAAATTTCACATTCGTAATCTCTCTTTACAAATTTCACATTCTTAATCTCTCCTTTTCCTTAATCTCTCCTAATTCCCCCCTTGCGTACTGGTCAAAACCAGGCGCATCTGGATTGAAAATATTCAAAAGTGATGTTGGTGTAACAATCTGTCCTTCATGTGAATGTCAAATATCTTTTTTACTCTCCTCTACCATAGAAGGCCTGCTTGTTATTGAATTCGAATAACTTCCAATTAAATTTGTCGTTCTATTAGCACTACTTAATATTTTATTTAGTCAATAGCATATTGAATCATAACATAATCTTATGAATTAAAATTAAAATCGAATATTTGTTAATAGCCAATACTTGTTTTAATTTCAACTGTAGCCTTAAACTAATTAGGTATACCCCTGTATTGACAAGTTGCATCTAAGTACCCTTTTGGATCTTTTTAAAATGTCTTTTAGTTCTTTTTTTTTCTTTTTCCTTTATGAATTGTCTTAATTCCCATTATTCTATGTAAATTTCTTGAATTAGTCGTTAACATTCATTTTATCATCATACCATACATTTTCTCTCTTCAATCAATTTTTTCTGGTGGGGTTATTATTAGGTTGCTACTAAATATTCAAGGGCTTTAACATTACATTTTTAGAAAAGTTTGGTTGATGTTGAGTATTGTCTGAACTTGTACTCATCTCTTTCACTCTGTTGCTTCTCTTCTTTGCACAACTCCTTGTGAATCTCCCACATTCTGCAACTTTTCATTCCTGTGATTCTGGTCAAGTTTGTCTCCTCTTTCCATTCATGTTGATCTTTGTGAGTTGTTGTAATGGGTTGTTTCCTCTCATTTGCAAGGGAAGATCATTGATCCTCTCACTTTCTGTTGTCGAGGTGGTTGAGGCTTGTTGGTGTATTTTAAGTTGAGAGGCATGGACTCAAGTCAGTTTGCTGATCAATGCACAAGCCTCTTTTGAGCCTCTTCTGAGATTACAATGCACAGTCACTGGTTTTTTGTTAGAACCATCCCAGTCCCAGAAACCTTCCTGGAATTGAGCTACTATCATCTGTGAATGAAATCTTAATTATTTCTGTTAGTGACAACAACATATATTAAATCATCTGCTCATCTGGCCCATTGTCCTCGTCGGTGTTACCTGTAGAATGGTCATGTGGGCTGAGTGGTTTCCTTTCATTAGCAGCAGGGCTTGAACCCATATATTCCCTTTTTTTTATATAAATTTGGCTTTTTATCTTCATATTTGCACCCTCTTTACATTTTTCTCACATTCAATTTCAAATGTACTTTTTACAATTCGTCAATTCAAAACGTATTTCATTGTTTTGAGTCCCACTATCAGCACACTATTCATCTTGGACAACACTCAACCCACTTTACAAGACAAAAGTTACAAGACATTATTTCATACTTTTGACAAATAATCAGCTCCATCACGATACGCTGAAAAGAAAATCAGATGTGTTATGCTCCATCATGATATTCTGAAAGGAAAGTAAGATGTGTTATACGCTGCGCAAAATGTGGCACTGTTTTTTCCCATTTTTTTTCTATTGCCACTACAGTTTCAACCAGGAAATTTAACCAAATTCATCCATGGTCATTATTTTATTGGGCAGAATTTGCCCTGTGGGCCCACATATTCAATTTTCAATACAGCTGTATTGGCAAAATAATTGATTTGCCTCATTGTCTCTTCAAACACAATCTATCACACCATTCATACCCAGTCACACCCATTGGCCAACACACACTCATGTGACTGCTGCAGCAGGTTCTGCTCTAAATGCAGAACTTATAATTTTAGCTGTGGAATGCCACAAGGTCTGATCAGGTCAACACAACTATGTCCAATCACTATTGAGAAGTTTCCGTGATCATAAGGTTTCGTTTAACACCGGTACAAACCCTTTTTTTCTTTTTATAAACTCTAACATCCTCTATATTTTAGAATAATAGGCTTAGTTGGTCTAATTTTTCTTTCATATTATTTTTGTCTTTGCTCATGAGCTGCTTTTAAGAAGAAAATTGGAGATCTCTGCATAATCTTGGATTCTTGGCCAGTAACATTTCCAACTCATTATCCCAGTTTTGACGTTTGTGATTTCAAAATTTTGGACTTTTGGGGTAACTTTTTCCTCCAATCTATCTCTAGAAATTACCAAAACAAGATGGAGTGACCAGTATCATTGCTTTGTCAACAATAATAATCAATAATAATCATGCTTTTACAATAATAATCATGCTTTGACATTTTGTCTATCTTTTTCTTTGCCAGAGAATAATTCTATCATGCTTTTAGGCCTATAGTTGTTTAATCTAATAGCCCTCACTATACCAAATCCAGCCTCCGTTCTAATTATTTGGTGAGTTTGAGCACCCACTTCTGTCTGTCAACATATTTTCTTTTTCTTATAGGGCTGGACTTGTACCTACTGAAAAAGCAGAGAGGGTTAGTTTAGCAGAGAATATAAAGAATTGCTCTTAGACCAGTGAATAATCAAAATGAATAAAGTTAATATAATAATTAACCAACTTTGAAGCAGTCTCTGGTGATCATTGAGGAGTCCACACCTGTGTTGCCCGTAAGGGTCAGTTCTTCTGTTTTTAGATCATCAGTCCGTTGAAGCTTCTTGGCTGTCACTCTGCATGTGTCGTCAGCCGATGCTGTCACTCAAAGGCCTGGTGTTAGGCTCTGCTGTTTCTCTGCCTCTTCTCAGTTTGGGCTTTGAAGTTGATCCTGCCTGAGTTTTGCATCTCAGGATTTTCTCTTTTTCCTTAGGAAAAGTCTCAAGTGAACGTTTCACCTTTTCCAGCATTATATCAGTCTTTCTCCTTGTTGAGCTTTCCAGAAAGTCAATTTCAGGAGGGGAGCTGAAAGCCCCTCACCCACTTCTGTCTTCTTTTTGCAGTCTCTTTGACCTTTGGCCTCTTCGAAACTGTCATTGAAGCCATCTGAAATTTGAACACTCAGAGATCTGCATGAATCAAATTTAACTTTTAAAAATACTAGGTCCAATTGTGCCTGAGCTATTAGCTCTTTATCTAAATTCCACTTTTAACCATCTTTTTTACTAGTTCTTTTATATAAAAATCTCACTGGTTGACAACAGCAGTTCTTCCATTCTATTTTTAGTAAAGCAAGTTCTTCATTGCAGGAAAAAGCAAGCTATTTCTGTTTTTCAATATCAGCAATAATCTAACTTTGATAATCTAAGTATAATTAACTTTTCCCTATCATAAAATCAGCTTTCAATCTTTATTCTATTTTTGCATGCTGTGTTCAAATAATCTAGCATGGTGAATAACATTTTTCTCAACCAACATCAAGGAATTCCTCTTATCTTTTCTTTTCAATTATTGAATCAACAATATTTACTACAATTCTAAGATTCCTAATGTTTATGAAACTTAGTCACCCAATCTTGATCACCTAACACTGCACAACTTATTTTTTCTTAACACAAATTTAATAATCTGCAATGGAATAATTTTCCACTCTGTCTTTAGGGATAATGAGATACAAATTAAATACTTCTTTTTTTTTCTTTCTTTTTTTTTTCATACTGCAATAATCTGCAGAGTTAATATCTTGAAACAATTTTCTTCCTTTACTTTTTGTTAATACACCATTTATTTCATGTCTCTAAATCTCATTCACACATTCTTTGTCCCTTTTCAAGTGACCAGGGTCAGGGGGGTCACTATTTTTACCCACAGGCACAGTCAAGCAAGACACAGGATCCCATAGACACACACCCTATTCTGTACTCTATTCCCTGTCAGATCTGAATTATTCGCTACTTCTCAATTTTTTATTTTAAAACACTACATTAAATATTCACTGATTCACCTCCTCAACACAGCAAAAACAATACCTCTAAGATTCACTGATTCACTTCCTCAACACAGTGAAAAAACAATACCTCTTTAACTATACTAAAACTTCATCTGTGCACATGCTATTTACTTGTATCCTTCAAGGCCCACTTACAAGTAAAACACAAATCAATAATAACTGATATCCTTATCAGTACGGTTGTCATCCATCCAGGCCCACTTGACAACATAAAATCTTCTTCTGTGTACATGCTATTCTTGTATCATTCAATGCCCACTTACAAGAAAAACACCCTGTGTGCATGCTTTTTGCGTAATCATCCATCAAGGCCCTCTTGATATACGCAAAAACACAGATAAATCAACTGATATCCTTATCAGTAAATACAAATCATCTGTATGCATGCTCTTGCCTATTATCCATCGAGGCCCACTTAATAAAGCAAAACACAGATTCTTGCATATTCGTACAACAAAACCTTAGCGCCAAATCAGCAACACCAGTGTTCACAAAATCCACACAGGATCATATAAGCACTGGTAAACACTACTGGGAGCTCCCCCGGGCTATTACAAACTACTTGATATCTACAAGGCCTTCTTATTAGAAATCAAACTGCATGCAATCATTTCTGGAATCAAAGACCCCTTTTTCAATTTTGTTTTAGTTCTTTTAAATTTGAAGAAGCTTTTCTTACCACTTCCGGGCAGCTGGTGACCAACACATACTTTACACAAAAGCAAAAATGCTCACCTCAAAGTACAGTGGCCACTGTTGTCTGTGCCGATCACCAGCGATGCCCTTTGTGGTTCATTCAGCTCCTAACAAGTCCCATCTGGGGTGCCACTTGTTGTGGTTTCAATCTTTTTATGAAATCACTTCTCAGAGATCTTTGATGCCAGAAATATTGTAGACTTTATTTAACAAAACAAAGCCGAGCAACCTCCTGCAGGAGATGACTCCCCGCAGGAGATGACTCCCGAACATCGGTTAGCTTTTCACATATATACATACATCGCCTCCAAAAATGGTCATACATCCTATAGATAGGGTCTTGCACCATGTGACACACTTAAATAGAATCATCTGCTGCATCAGCATTTTGACCTTTCTGTAAGCCCCCCAAAAGTCAAACCAAAGACAAACACATAGGAAATAATGGTGTACAAATATATAGCTGAATTACTTATTTCCTAAATAATAAAATCTTCAACATTGGTCGGTCAGTCTGACTTGTGCCGATTTTATGCCGGTCAAATGCACTCGGGTTTCGGCGCCGAGTCTATTTCTGCTGCACAGCTCACGCTCAATTACAGTGAAAGCACACTTTTGATGGACAAAATAAATATTTCACACAAAAAGTGCCCAAAATGCACATTATTAGTGTGTTTTAACAAGAACTGGAGTAATAACTATGTCAGAAAAGAAAATGAAGACGAAAATTTAAATGAAAATTTACCCATTTAAACTTGTTTTTATTATTCAGTTCTCATGTAGGAAACCTTGTGAATTACGGGCGTTTCACACCGCAAGCTTGAGCGTGTTAATCAATGAGTGCGTTCACACAAGCAGGAGCGTCGCGGGTTTTGGCGCCGAGTCTATTTCTGCTGCTCGCGCTCAATTACAGTGAAAGCACAGTTTTGATGGACAAAATAAATATGATTTCACACAAAAAGTGCCCAAAATGCACAGAATTTGCATGTCTAGTGTGTTTTCACAAGAACTGGAGTAGCTATGTCAGAAAAGAAAATAAAGATTCAAAAATATGTATAGAAAATGTACCCATTTAAACTTGTTTTATATTATTCAGTTTGGGTAAATTATGTTTTATGGAAAAAAAAATGTGTGTGCTGTAAAGTTAGAAAAAATGAAATCGGCATCGGCAGGTCAAACTCAATGAAAAATCGGATTCGGCCTAGAAAATTGTAATCGGTGCATCTCTAAAAACAATATATATATATATAAAGGGTTTGAAGTTAACACCCGGCAAATGCGGGTAATAATCAACTGTGGCGGGAAACGCAGTCAAATCACGAGCCAATTAGTCGAGTTGCTTATGTTGACTCACTTTACTGGGGAAGTTTGTGTAAGACAAATCTGCGCAGATTTAACGCAAATACTCGTGAGTCATCATGATATATTAATACTGCAGAATCTGCTCATATCTGGCTTGAACACACACTTCACTACACAACAAATAACGGCGCTTGTTCATTTGCATTGAAGCAACTGAAGATTAAAACGCATTTGGTGAACAGAAAGCACATTATTATTTTCCAGCATCCTAAATTTTGATGTTCTGTGTCCTGTGTTGATCTTTTCCTCGTAAAACACATTTATGGTGATGAGGATGAAAGAGGAAGAGGAGATGCTGGATGACAGGATTTTGTTTGAATAAAAAATTAATGTATGAAATAAAAAATTTATTTTATATATACACACAGGTGAAACTGGAAAAATGAGAATATGGTGCAAAAGTTTATTTTTTTTCAGTAATTCAACTTAAAAGGTGAAACTAATATATTATATAGACTCATTACATGCAAAGTGAGATATTTCAAGCCTTTATTTGTTATAATTGTGATGATTATGGCTTACAGATTATGAAAACCCCAAATTCAAAATTACAATATTGTAAAAAGGTTTTCATAATCATCACAATTATAAAAAATAAAGGCTTGAAATATCTCACTTTGCATGTAATGAGTCTATATAGTATATTAGTTTCACCTTTTAAGTTGAATTACTGAAATAAATGAACTTTTACACCATATTCTCATTTTTCCAGTTTCACCAGCAGTATATATAATCATTTCCACTGGTTTGGGTGAAAAATATATGAATAATAATAACCACACACATGACACTCTATGCATTTGTCCAATCGACTGCATGCCCGTAAACGTACACTTTCCAGCCAGACTTCTCAAGCCAGCATCAAAGTGTGTGTCAGTCTCATGCTGTCATCCTCTTGTCCACAGTGGGACGATGAGACGGACATGAAGAAGCTGGAGGAGTGTGTGCGCTCGGTGCAAGTGGACGGGCTGCTGTGGGGAGCGTCCAAACTGGTTCCTGTGGGATACGGCATCAAGAAGCTGCAGATAAACTGTGTGGTGGAGGACGACAAGGTGGGAACAGACTTCCTAGAGGAGGAGATCACCAAGTATGAGGACTACGTGAGTAACGTTCCGATCACAGACTGTATAAAACAATGGACGTAGTGTGCGTGACGTCACCCGTAGTGTTTCTGAAGGGCGTTTTTGAAGCCCAAAGTGGGCGGAGCCGGCCGTCGCCATCTTGGCTGAGTCCCAGTTTAGGACCCCAGTGATATGCCTGATCTAAAGCTGTTCTCCCGATTCTTAATGTAATCAATCCAACTTTAATTCATGTAATAATCTTTTATTTTCATCCTGATTATTTATATCGTTTTAAGTGAAAGAAATTGCATTTTTAGGTATGTTTTGCGACATTGTTAATTGTTATTAAACAATAAAGCATAATATAAGTATTTTTAACTATTTTAACTACTTAAGTAGCATGTCATAATTAATTCTTAAACAGAATTATGCTTGTATCATATTTATTATCAAAGTTTTTTATCGAAAAATATCGTAGATGGTGAAATTTCTTTTATCTCTCTTCATTTCGGATAGCTTTATGCTATGCTACTATCTAAGCTAGCTAAAAAAAAAACACTTAAGACTGATAAATGTTTAATTTTACAAGAAACATAAGTTAAAATACATTAATGGTCGTTATAACGTAGTTCAAACGACTTATATAATAAAGTGATATCTGATTTATAACCAGGAACTAAAGCGATTATAAAACGTGCTTTGAACCAATCGGATTGCTTGGGTCCTAAGCTGGGACTCATCACCACACCGGATAAACAAAAACGTGCAGCGCGGCGGATTAGCTGAGGTGACGTGATGCTAACAGACAAACGCTACTAGTGACATCAGCGCCAATCCATCTGTCACTCAAGTGGCCACGCCCTTAATTATGCAGAACTTTAAGGCTAAATATCATTTAAACGGATGAGTTATAAAAAAATTCACCCCCTCACAGTCGTCATGAAGGGCAAAATTAGCTATATAGACCAAAACCACTTTTTGCACCAGACTGTAAACATGTTTTATTCTGCTGTAAAGTTGGGCATTTTAACATGCGGGTCTATGGGATTGAGTCTCTTCTGCAGCCGGACTCTAGAGGCCAGTGGAGGAACTGCAGTTTAATCACTCAGTGTTGGGTTCACGAGAGACCTTGATGTGTTTGTTTTTGTGTTACAGGTTCAGAGTGTCGATGTTGCGGCGTTCAACAAGATCTAACACACACTCACACACACATGTAAACACTCACATGCTACTGCTGCTGGACGAATATCGGTTAATAAATGAGTTCGAAATGTATTTGTCTTGGTCTCTGTCTTTCATTTCCCCCACATCTCATTAAACATGTTTATTAATGCAGTTGAGAATTAGAATCAATTGATAGGTAGATAGATAGATAGATAGATAGATAGATAGATAGATAGATAGATAGATAGATAGATAGATAGATAGTAGATAGATAGATAGATAGATAGATAGATAGATAGATAGATAGATAGATAGATAGATAGATAGATAGATAGATAGTAGATAGATAGATAGATAGTAGATAGATAGATAGATAGATAGATAGACAGACAGATAGATAGATAGATAGATAGATAGACATATAGATAGATAGATAGATAGTAGATAGATAGATAGATAGATAGATAGATAGATAGATAATAGATAGATAGATAGACAGATAGATAGATAGATAGACATATAGATAGATAGTAGATAGATAGATAGATAGATAGATAGTAGATAGTAGATAGATAGATAGATAGTAGATAGATAGATAGATAGTAGATAGATAGATAGATAGTAGATAGATGATAGATAGATAGATAGATAGATAGATAGATAGATAGATAGTAGATAGATAGATAGTAGATAGATAGATAATAGATAGATAGACAGACAGATAGATAGATAGATAGACATATAGATAGATAGATAGATAGATAGATAGACAGACATATAGATAGATAGATAGATAGTAGATAGATAGATAGATAGATAGTAGATAGATAGATAGATAATAGATAGATAGATAGATAGATAGATAGTAGATAGATAGATAGAGAGATAGATAGATAGATAATAGATAGATAGATAATGTTTAGATATACCAAACAAGAACTAGCTGATTTTTATTTTGTACTTGTTCATTTTAATTGTTCTTAACTTGAAATGTATGAGTCCACTAATTACTAACAATCAACTTAAAACTTTCATGTAATCTCAATGTGAACACTTTTAATAGTATTAACTTAGCTATAGCTTCAACAAGCTAATCCGCTAACATACTAATTTGTTAACATATTAGCAATAGTATGTTATACAGAAGCACTTGCTGTGTGAGTGCAACAATATAAAGGTTTATTTGCTCTCAAATCAAGCGCATGCTCACTATCCTTAAACCAACATTAACAGAAATTCTTCTAAATTAACATAACAAAACATGAATCACTACTAAATCTCCCACTTAACATTAATCTTGCACACAAAAAACAAACATTATATTACACTTGATTTTAGCATTTACTCTCCCTTTCGAGTGCCATTGGCAAAGCATGCTGGGAAATAGACATCCCAGCCGTTCGTCTAAATTAAAAAAAATAATTTCTTAAAACTCAAAACAATGAAACGGTTCCATTTACTTATAATATATCAGTTCTGTGAACTTGAAAGAAAAAATAAAGAGCTAAATACTCATAAAAGATAAGTTGACTGAACTAATTAATTTAATTTAAGTTTGTCCAACTTAAACCAATTAATTATTTTGAGCGTTAGGGTTTACAGTACATATACAGTAATAGTATATATGTATACTTTCATGACAATTATATACATTTACCCCCCAAATTCTCATCACTGTAATGCAAAAATATTATATAAATAGCAAAGTATTATTATTTTTTTTAATTGTTTCTCTATATGGCTCTGGGCACTACGATTGGACACCGAGGATAGCGCGGATATTGCGTCATTGACAGGTGACATTTTTATCCGGGACGGGCCATTATTTAAAAATTGGAATTTCAATATTTGGAGACTTTTGGGATATTGTAAGTACACAACTGCAGGAAGTATATCACACTGTGCAAGTGATTTTTGGATATTTTATTCCAAAATTATTACATATTGTACCTTTAAAGGAATCATTGAACATTTTAAACACTCCTGAGCAGAATGAGTTTTTAGATTGTTCTGTATCATGTCAGATACTCCACTTTTAGTTATTTAAATAATTTTCTTAACATCAAAGCAAAACTTGTTGGATCTTACAACACATTAAGAGACAATTAAGATACATTATACAATGCTTTAATATTGTTATGCAATATAAATGTCCATTTAACTGATTCTGTCCGTGAATGGGCAGGAAAGAGTCAAATTACAGGATGTGGAATCAGATTCACGCAGCGGGAGTGCTTGACTCGCGTCTATTCGATTCATATGAACGAGTCAATAAAAGGAACGATTCTTTCGGCTTGATCATTTAAGAAATTATTTTATTTTGCGTTATGTTTTTGTACATTAAGATACCAATGTTAGTGTTGTTTAAAATGGTTGTGTTAACAGTATTAATATGTAAATGTTTGAATCCGCTGTGTAAAGTTTGAACACAAGCACGCGAGTCTGTCAGGATTGATTCAGGAGTCGTGATTCCCGAGTCAGCCAAAGAGTCGTTCAGAAAGCCAGCATCTGGATCTGCGGTTGTGCTGCGCGAGAGCTCCGCTATTTCAGGTGTGTGTACTGTGTGTGTGTTTACTTTTCTAAATTGAAATCTTTTCTAAATGAGATTAACCGAGATTGTTTTGAATCTTTCTTGTGTGATCTGTTTTGCTGTATTGTTTGTAGATGCTTATGTTTTCCTCATGCATTGCAAATCCTTTC
>NC_136891.1:2107843-2112843 GCF_949152265.1 Phoxinus phoxinus | reverse complement strand
TTTAATTTTAATAATATTTTTTAATGCATTTATGAGATTACAAAAAAAAAAAGTATTTACCTTTAAATTGCTAGATTTGATCAATAAATAATAAATAAATAGTAATTTAAGCACATCTCTCACATTCTTTCTACTTAAATTCAAAATAAGTCACAATTTCATGCATAACCCTTTTAATTCAGCTCTAAATATCTTTGTGAGTGTCTTTGTCGACCTCTTGTGGAAAAATAATATATATCATGATATTTCATGGCACTAGATGGCCTTATATCTCTATAGAGCTGGTAAGTCCCGCCCCCTCCGTAAAACCCCGCTGGACCTCAAAGTTGAAAAACCGTCAATACAAGTGAATGGGAGAAAATTATTATTTTCTGGTCCCGTTTGAATTGTGCCATGAATGTGAACATATGTTGTCTGTGAATTTTTTATATAATCTTTCATGTTACAAGTTTGACACAGTATATGGTATGATTCGTCGGCTAGCAGTTGTGGAAAAGACATAACGAGAAAGACTACATGTCGCCTATGTGACGTCACCCCATAAAGTTGACTTACCCGTGGTTTTCGCCAACCTCAACGATGTTGTCCTCTCCCTGAAAGAAGGCGGTGAAGTGCACCAAAGACAGCCATGTCTAGCGGGATCCGTGAGCTAGAGCCGTGAGCTAGTGGTGTTGACGTTTCAAACGCGTCGAAAGCAGCGAGGAGTTGTAGTCCACAAAGTGCTCTCACACAAAGTCTACCCGTATCAAACTTCTACCCGCTAAATTGTAGCATTTTTCACACGAAAGATTATATAAAAAATTCACAGTCAACATATGTTCAAATTCATGGCACAATTCAAACGGGACCAGAAAATAATTATTTTCTCCCATTCACTTGCATTGACGCTTTTTCAACTTTGAGGTCCAGCGGGGTTAGCGGAGGGGGCGGGACTTACCAGCTCTATATGGAGCAAATGAGCTGTTCCGCTGGGTCCTAAAGTCAGTTTCTCCTCAGTTTGCATTCAGATACACATGCAGACATTATTAAATAAATTTTTTTGGTGAAGTTTTAGCATTTTTAGTTAGAATTTTGAGCATTTTTAGGTTTTTCTATGTGTACTTAAGCATCCATTCATTTCTAAGGGGTCAAATTGACCCGCGAGTGAAGGATTTGTTATTTTTTGTAAATTTCAACCACAAAGCTCTTCAAATCCATTAAAAAAAAATTTGTGTGTATTAAAGTTGTTGAATGTGATATAAACATTGTTCAAGTGCGGAAAAAAGTCCTAGGGTATTGGACCCCTCTGATAAACACTTAATTTTTTTAATTTAACAAAAAAAAGAGTTGGGTCAAAATGACCCGAGGGAAGTATCCGAAGTGGAGGGCACTACTAAGTTATCACGGTACTTAAAGTCCCCCAGTGGTGAGAATCCAGCTTTTAATGTAGTTTATGTGTCTATGTGGTGTTATTAATCTGCTTTAACACACACCATGTGTAAGTTCATAAGTGGACAGCATTGCTGAGTATTTTCTGCTTAAAACTGCAGTGAACCAAAGACAGTCTCAAAAACACGCTTTGAAATCGCTGGTGTTTCTGACGTCACACACTACCTTGACCAATCAGATCAATGTGTGATCGTCACCCAGTGGATCTCTGAGTGAGTGAGTGGAGGCGGGGCTCATTTGCATATTCATATAACCGCGTATACTAAATGAGGCAAGGGTGTCGAGTTACATTCAAGATATTTTAAGACATGGAGAATTTTTTTTCAAGGAATAAACGTTTAAATATGTAATTTTGGGATTATTTTAAAGACGAGTTTTAAGGGATAAAATGATTGACTACAGGACATCTTTATTTAGAAACAAACACAACATAAGAAACGCGTAGATTAGGAGTGACGTTGACATGCCGCTTCGCTAAAGCAACAGGACTTCTGGGATCCCACCTTGCTTATTCTACCATCGAGTTTTATTGATTCAATTATCAACAATTGATCATTGATTACCGTTGCTCTTGTGTTTGGCTTGTTCAGATGTGGACGAGTGCGCTCAGGATAACGGCTTCTGTGAACACAACTGCACAAACCAGCTGGGAACTTACAGCTGTCGATGTAGCACTGGATACACAATCACTGCAGATCAGCACAACTGTACAGGTACACACACACACACACACACACACACACTCACACACACACACACACACACACACACAGTCTCACCACACACACTGCTGACACACACACACACACACACACTCATACACACACACTCACTGCTGACATACATACATACACACACACACACTTTACACATGTGAATCACATTTATAAAATTTATGTTTTTGAGTGTTTAATTTTCAGTTCAGTTTACTTTATTACAGTTCATATTAATTGAATGTAGTTCCTTTCAATTCAGTGTAGCTCGACTAAATTACATTCAGTTTAATTCATTCAGTTCAGGGGAATTAAACTCATCTCGTTGTGTACTTCATTAGCATGACATCTAACTGAGTATTTGTACTGACAAAACATGTATTTATTTGTGGCCAGTGAAAGTGGTGCACAATGGATTAAAGTGTGTGTGCGTGTGTGTGTGTGTGTGTGTGTGTGCGTGTGTGTGTGTGTGTGTGTGTGTGTGTGTGTGTGTGTGTGTGTGTGTGTGTAGATGTGGACGAGTGTGTGAGCAGTTATGACACTTGTGAACAGACCTGCACTAACACAGTGGGATCGTTCCTCTGCTCGTGTGGAGACGGGTACCAGCTGCACATCGATGGACACGGCTGTGTGGGTCAGTGCCGTTACACTTCACATTACACTCAATTAAAGCAGGGGTTTTCAACCTTTCAGAGGCTCTCTCACACACACACACACACACACACACACACACACACACACACGGACCACCAAATATGATAATCCTAGTGCGAGGGACCCCATCCTAAAATGTGAAAGGCTGCTGTATATTTTCATATAAAGACACAATTTATAATTAATATGTGCAAAATATTATTTGGACTTTTTTTTCTATTATATTATATTATAAAACAGATTCTACCCACAATAGTTCTGTACTGCTGGATTGTTTATTTTATTTAAATGATTTTTTATTTTATTATATTTTATTATTATTTAAATTCTACCCACAATAGTTCTGTACTGCTGGATTGTTTATTTATTTACATTTATTTATTTCGTTCAATTTTATTTATTTATTTATTTTTAAAAATTCACAGTTTTACTCAAAAAATGTCTATGGATCCACTAGTAGTCCCTAGCAAAACACATTTAAACGGCACAAAATATGAATATTTTATTTATTATTATATTTTATTTATATATTTAATTAAAATGTTCTTTATATTATGTTGCATTATTACATTGGTTCCTACTCACTATAGTACTGTACTGTCAGATTATTTATTTCTTTTATTTAATCTTATTTTGTTTATTTCAGTTTTTCTCTAAATTTATCCATGGACCCACTAGTATTCCCATTATAAATATGTCTACAATTTTATTTGGAAAATATTTCATTTCTATTACCGGTATGTTACATTATTTATTAATATTAATCATTTATTTGTTTAGTTTAATCTTATTTAATTTGACTCTAGGATTGGGACCCCAGTTTGAAAACCCCTTGCATTAAAGCTACAATATGTAATTTTTTTCGCCGCTAGGGGTCGCTAAACTTTTTGGGTTGATGACGCAGTGATAAGCGGGTGTATTGCTAATGTAATTGGACCCCCGGTGAAAGGGTCTTTAGACCCTTAGTCAAGTCATCTTCATTTATACAGCGCTTTTAACAATGTAGATTGTTTCAAAGCTGCTTTACAGAGATAAACTGATAATTTAAGGTAACAGATTGTTTTGTCTTTATAGCGGTTCTTGAATAATGTTATTTTCCAGCTAAAGTTAGTTTTGATTGATTCACTTCCATCGCAACGATCATTAGTTATTAAATTAGAGACCGCTAAGACGACACCGTTCTCTCTACAGACTTTAAACTGAACCTGTGAGAAACTCTGATGATGGCGCTCACGTGCGCATCAAGAAATAATTCTATAGTTATGTGTATTTGAATATGTGCGCGCAGGTTTGTAATTCCCGACAAATCAAGCCTTAACAAACTACTTGTCTTAAATTTTGATACAGAATTTTATTTTATCACTTCAGGGTAGATACGCGAAACCGAAATGATCCCGACAACGCTTTATCTGTAGAGTGGTAAAGAGATCCTCCATTTAAGTCCCTCCCCTACTTAGATCATTAGATAAGCGGATGTATTATGGCAAGCCGTTTTAGCTTTTATTCATTTCCAGGATATGAATTCTTGATATCAACAATTACATTTTCACTAGTTAAAATGATAGTTATTGATATCAGGAATTAGATTTATACTAGTAACAATGGCCATATTTGATATCAGGAATTACATTTCCACTAGTAACAATGCTAATTCTTGATATCAACAATTACATTTTTACTAGTTAAAATGTTAATTCTAGATATCAAGAATTTAATTTTTGATATCAAGAATTTAATTCTTGATATCTGTAATTGTATTTTCACTAGTGAAATGTCCCCATAGGCTGCCATTCAAAATCCATTGTTGATATCAAGAATTGATTTCTTACTAGTAGAAATGCAGTTTCACATATCAGAAATACAATTCTTACTAGTAAAAACCTTTATTTTTGATATCAAGAATTCAGTTGTCACTAGTTGAAATGTCTATTCTTGATATCAACAATTGAATTGCTACTAGTAACAATGTTAATTTTTGATATCAATAATCCCATTTTCACTAGTGACAATGTTCATTTCTGATATCATGAATGTGATTGTTACTAGTAAGAAAGCCATTTTAGATATCTGAAATATTATTGATATCATAAATACATTTTCAGATATCAAAAATGAAAAATGTTACTAGTAGCAATTCAATTGTTGATATCAAGAATAGACATTTCAACTAGTGACAATTGAATTATTGATATCAGTAATTGGCAT
>NC_136891.1:2087843-2102843 GCF_949152265.1 Phoxinus phoxinus | reverse complement strand
TCCAGTGTCCCGACAAAACCACAAGATGAACCACAAAACAACAACGCCAAGTCGAGTAACAAACACTTACAGGGAGCCAAACACAACACAGGCACACTCACGGCAGAATAAATATTATTTATGAAGAACCTTTAACATTCATGATAGTCCATTTGATGTTTTCCTCATTAAAAAAAATTGTTCCCCTCATCTTAGTTGCATGAGATTTTGTGACACAAAAAACTGGGCTTGATTCGGTTGTTCTGAAGGTGTGTGTGTGTATGAAGAAGAAAAAAATATTTTTTATACAGTAGTATATTTGTATACAAATTATATTTGTATAATAATGTGTATTATTTTACACATAAGTAAATGTGTGGGTTCTTTAGAATCTTAAAATGTTCTTCACACTAAGAAAAACAAACAGTTATTTTAAGAGCCGTTCACTAAAAGGTTCTTTAGAGAAGCAAAAATTATTATTTTATGGCATCGCTGCAAAAAAATCCTGGAAGCTTCATTATTAGGACTGTATGATTGTGTATATTGGCTTTTGTACATTGTGCATGTGTATGTTGTTGTTGTTTTTTCAAACTAATAAAGATATTTTTGTGACTGTTTTAATTCATTGTGTGATCCTCGTTGAACTTATTTGCAAATGTTTAAAGGGGTGGTTGAGTATGATGTCACTTTTCTAACTTTAGTACAACAAACTACACACATAGAAGATAGTTAACTCCACATAATCTGCATAAATTCATCAACTAACCATTCAGAAATGTCCTGTTGCTTCTACATGTTGTCACTTCTTCTTGAGTCTCTCCATCATTGTCTGACTCCGGTTTGAACATAAAAGGCTGAAAGTTTTTGAAATTTTCAGTGTGTGTGTGTGTGTGAAGTAAAAGGAAACTAGCTCCGCCCTCTGCTCACCCTCAAAAAGTGACAACTTTAACATGATATAAAAAATATCTGTGGGGTATTTTGAGCTAAAACTTCACACACACTCTCTGAGGACATCAGATACTTATTTTACATCTTGTGAAAAGGGCATTATACCTTCGCTTTAACCACCAAAGGAAGCTAAACCTTTTAAAACTGTTGGTTGCTGCTCACTTCAGTTTACAGCAGCAGTGTGAACCTGTGCTAAGGGGCAAAAAGTCCCGTTCACACCAAGACCAATAACTATATCAGTGTATCCACACAAACCATATCATTCTGTTTATTATAAGCGCACGATTCGTCTGTCGCTGTCGCTTTAAATGTGCGAGCTGTGAAAGCAGGATCGATTCTGATTGGCTGTCAATGATAATATCTTTTCTCTGTGGCTGTGCCGTTATCGTTATAGTTATGGTGTGAACTCTGCTGTTATAGAACTATATCTTTATCGTTATTTTTATAGTCATCGCCATTGGTTTGAACGCACCTTGAACTCGTGAACCGCAGTCCGTGTGTTGTTACAAGATGGCGTCGTGTGCTGTAAGATGGCGGTCAAGTGAGTTTTAACGTTAGACATTAGGTTTCACACCCTTTAAACTCTGTACATTACATGTTTTCAGCTCAAACCAATTCAGATATACGTAAACAAACGCCCAGCACATTTATTTCAAGAAATAAAACATATTAAATAGCCCTATAAATCAATGAAATAATTTAACTTCCCCCTGTAGTAAATAATTGTATCCATTAAAACTCATCGTTGATCACCAAAATAACATATTTAAAAGTTTTTTCTTGTGAAAAAAATGTCTTCATGCCTTAATATAACTTCACACGGACCATGAATATGCAAATGAGCCCCGCCTCCACTCACTCACTCACACCAGCTCAGAGATTCCCTTGGTCAACTTACTGAGGTAAACCCTGCACAACCATAATGGTAATGATTAGCCTTTTGCTTGACTGTTATCAATAATAATGTTACACAAACCATGTTCCCGTTCACCATCTCAGAGTCGGACATTCTAACTATTATCAGAAACGCTTTGAACAATATAATGTCAGTGGAGAAAGGCATAGCCTATAGTTCATCATAACATTGTAATATACAAATCTTCCCGAGATTTTTCATATCAGAAAAATATACTGGGATAACCTGGCATTGACACTCCCCTGCACTGTTAATAAATGCTAAAGTCCGCCGGAACATTGATCTGATTGGTTACAAGGTAGTGTGTGACGTCAGAAACTCCAGCGATTTCGAACCGTGTTTTTGAGACTGTCTTTGGTTCACTGCAGTTTTAAGCAGAAAATACTCAGCAATGCTGTCCACTTATGGATCTACACATGATTTGTCTTATAGCAGATTAAAAACCACATAAACAACATTAAAAGCTGGATTTTCACCACAGGGGGACTTTAACTATGACATTATAATATCAAACTTGTTCAGAAAAATATCCATGTTATTGCAGAGGGCTCTTGTTTCTGGAATTAACATTTCATATGTTTTATAATATTTTTTTATTTTATTTAAATGTGTGCAATACTGTAAATCCATGAAATTCGCAGAGAGTTTAATGTGTTTGAAATCGAATGTCAAACATTAAACTAACTTTACCTTCGTTGATGTAAGTTAATGCAGTCATATATTAAAAGAGTGACTCAAACTGAGGTTTAGACTAAAGGACGTGGACAGAAGATCTGAAGAAGACAACCAGACGAGGAAGAGACTCATTAAACAGGTGAAAAAAATTATAGTCATATCAAAATTCTTATGATTACATTTGTTAAGATCAGCATGAACACATTTCAACACGTTCTTTGATATTGCATAAAAGGGTTTATCTTAATGATAAATAATATTTTTTGTTGGTATTTATCCTTAAGACATGTGTTTATTGCTTATAATGAAAGAAATGGAAAGACATCATAACGAATAAAAACATCTTAATATTAATTCCGAAATTTACTAATACATAATTAAAATCAAAATATGTATGTTTTAATATTATTTAATAGACATGAACTATGAACTGTTGCATTTTTTATTAACTAACATGAATGGATATTAATACTATAACAGATGTATTGCTCTTTGTTATATTAGTTAATGCAATAACGACATTCAATTTTATTGCTAAAGAAAAAGTATAAATTACCCTTTTGACGTTTTATATCTGATAACGCATAACAAAAATTATACATTTACAGTAAAATATTTTTTGGAAGTAGAAAGTAAAATATTGTAAAGTTTAAAATTCCTTGCATGATCGAATATTTTAGGCTATTTAAATATTTACATATTGAGTTATGTTCATATGGGAGTTCATGTAACATGGATTATGACATATCAAACCTGAAATGTGCAGAGATATGGTTATTTAATACTTGAATTCTCAGTTATGCTTCCTTTTAGGATCAACTGTGCCTGAGATGTTTCTCCTAAAAGTAAACTAATAATATTAGGCAATTATAAAATAGCAAAAAATATTAATATTAAAATGATATATAATACTATATTTTATAATAATTAGTATTATTTTATTAATTTTAATTGTCTCAGATGTTTCTCCTAAAATGAATTAATATGAATATTAAAATATTATTATAAAATATTAAAATTATATATAATACTATATTTAATAATAATAATAAGTTTAATTAGTAAAATTGAGGAAGTAAAAACTGACGTGAATATTATCACTGGTTATGATCCAGTAAGAGTGTGGAGCTATAAAATGAATATGAAGAGCAGCTCAGATCATTTGAGAAGTATATCATGATTATTTTTTAAACGTCACATCTGTTGTTTCCCAGGAAATGAATATGAGCGCGTCCTTTAAGAAGCTTCTGGATTTGAGTTCGGGAGACTCTCACAGCGCTGGAATGAAGCCGATAACCTTTGTTAGACAGGTCTGACGTTTTGTTAATTGTTGCTTAAATAAGTGATGTATTGAACATATATGTCTGGACTGCAAATTAGCACAATATATCCTGACCTGACCTTTGGTTTTGTAGAGCAGAACGTTGCAGAATAGCAGTGAACAACATGGAGCAACCTTTTCTTTTCAAGTCCCCCTGTGGTGAAAATCCAGCTTTTAATGTTGTTTATGTGTCTATGTGGTGTTATTAATCTGCTTTAACACACACCATGTGTAAGTTCATAAGTGGACAGCATTGCTGAGTATTTTCTGCTTAAAACTGCAGTGAACCAAAGACAGTCTCAAACACACGGTTTGAAATCGCTGGTGTTTCTGACGTCACACACTACCTTGTAACCAATCAGATCAACGTGTGATCGTCAACCAGTGGATCTCTGAGTGAGTGAGTGAGTGGAGGCGGGGCTCATTTGCATATTCATAGAATCGCGCATACTAAATGAGGCGAGGGTGTCGAGTTACATTCAAGATATTTTAAGGCATGAAGAAGGAAAAAAACTTTTAAATATGTCATGTTGGTGTTTTAAGGGATAAAATTATCGACTTCAGGGGGACTTTCACGTTTCAAGTCATGTTTCTGAGACTCGTCACACTACAGAAGTGCACGTGTGCTGAATGGCGTTTCATGTGGACTTGTTTCAGGTCATCGCTGGATGTTTGTATCCGAGTCTCTTGCAGAGCGACGCTCTTCCTCCTGACGCTCGTCTCAGAGCTCAGCTGTTACTCCGGCACTTTGATGGAGGCAGTATCGGTGAGATCGTCTTTGTGGGAAATTGTGATAGTTATAACATGTATTACACACACACACTACAGTTCAAAAGTTTGGGGTCGGGAAGATTTTTTTAATGTTTCTTCTGCTCACCAAAGCTGTGTTCATTTGATCACAAATACAGTAAAAATGGTTAGATATTATTCCACTTTAAAACACCAGTTTTCTATGTGAATATATAGTAAAGTGTAATTTATTCCTGTGATCAAAGCTGAATTTTCAGCATCATTACTCCAGTCTTCAGTGTCACATGATCCTTCAAAAATCAGTGTAATATGATGATCGAGAAACATTAATTTTGTGGAAACTGTGATACATTTTATTTTTTAGGATTATTTGATGAACATAAAGTTCTAAAGAACAGGATTTATTTGATATATAATCTTTTGTAACATTATAAATGTCTTTACTGTCATTTTAATGCATCCTTGCTGAATAAAAGTATTCATTTCTGACCTCAAACTTTTGAACGGTAGTATATATATATATTCAATCTGAATGGCTGCATCTGATATCGCATACTTCCCTACTATATAGTAGGTGAAAAACAATATAAGTGCATCTCAACCAGTTCCCTAGTTAGGACACTGATCAGGGAGTCGGCCATTTTAAGGCACTGAAACCTTCGCTTCCTAAAAAAGTCCCACAATGCACCGTGAAAACCAGGGAGCATCGATGCTCACTATGTTCCCTTAATGGAAGTTAAATCACTAGATGTTTTTTTTTTTTTACAGTACAAACCATTATTTAATTATATTTCAGCATAAACATACATCACTAGACAGGTCATGAACATAATCTAGCTAACATTTATAACGTTGCACATTTGTACTGCATCATAGTGTACCGGTACTTAGAATAACATTAAACAAATAATGTGAGAATGATATCAGTTCTGGGGTTGTGCATAAACACCCGTACAATAAAGATGCCAGAAATAGTCATCCGTGTCCGAATTCATGTACACCATATACCGATTCACTGTCATGTGACCTGTGATGCTCAAGATCTGATTGGCTGTCTGGTTTCTCCACTCCTTAGGTTCATACACTGGGTCCTGTGGATCGGTGTACGTGAGAAACACGATAGCAGAGTTCATATCGCTGCGGGACGGAGGAATCCCATCCAGCCCAGAGCAAGTCTTCATCACGGTCGAAGCCCAGAGAGGTTTGATGGTACGATCCGAAACCATTCGTTTGTGATTTATGTTGTAAGCAGTGTTGGGGTGAACTCATGTAATCAGATTACTTCTTCAAGTAACTAGTAAAGTATCGCATTACTTTTAAAATTTACAGCAAAATATCTAAGTTACTTTTTCACATTTATTGACTGACAACTCATGTTCAGAGACATAAAGTGAGGAGGTGTGTGTGTGTGTGTGTGTGTGTGTGTGTGTGTGTGTGTGTGTGTGTGTAAACATGATGGTTATTGTAGTTCTAGACTAAATGTGAACAGGCATTTGCTCATCTCACTTGCACAAAAGCATTCAGTATTCCTCAAAATGAATAAAAACAGTAAAATGCAATCTCAGAATTTTACGCAAAACTTTTATAATTAACTATATTAAATTACACAAATATACTTAATGTATTTAATCTCACTTTATTAACCAATGGCTTTGCTGTTGACCTTCAATGATCTAATTTAACCACACTAATAAGCAGAAATGACTTTAGATTAGATTTAGAAATAGAGGTTTGTTTGAGCGGCGCCCTCTACTGTACAGGAGTAAACATGCATGTCCTTCAGCCTGAGGATTGTTCACTTCACTTTTGCTGTGAAAGGGCCTTTACTTTTGCCAAAAATAGAACTTGTTTTCTTGTTATTAAAAAAACAAACAAGCAAGCCCAGCCCAGGTGAGAAAAAGTAACGCAAAAGTAATGTAACGCATTACATTACAAAAGTAATGTAACGCATTACTTTTCATAAAAAGTAACTAAGTAACGCAATTAGTTACTTTTTTGGGGAGTAATGCATTACTTTTAAAAGTAACTTTCCCCAACACTGGTTGTAAGTGCTTCAGTTGGGTGATTGATGTACGCAGGTGATGATGCGACTGCTGTGTCAATCAGAGGGCGTGTCTTCGGTTATGATCCCAGACCCCGCCCCTCACTCTCTGACACGCCTCCTGGAGTGGATGGGCATGGTTCCGGTGCCCTATCGGCTTCAAGAACAGTGTGGGTGGAGCTTGGAGAGGGCGGAGCTTAACAGAGTAATCCAGGCGTCGAGGGGGCGGAGCTCTCCACGGGCAATTTATATCAGTAACCCTGGCAACCCGACAGGTACGGGACAGTATATTCATGATGATTTTGCTGGTGGTTTAAAACGCAGCATCACTGTGGATATTCCAATAGAGCATTTCATTAAAGTCCCCCTGTGGTGAAAATCAAACACGGTTTGAAATCGACGTCACAAACTACCTTGTAACCAATCAGATCAACGTGTGATCGTCAACGAGTGGATCTGAGTTGCAGTGAGTGAGTGAGTGGAGGCGGAGTTCATTTGCATATTCATAGAACCGTGTATACTAAATGAGGCAACGGTGTCGAGTTACATTCAAGCTATTGTAAGAGCTTGAAGATTTTTTTTAAAGGGAAAAAATGCTTAAATATATCATTTTGATGTTAAGTTTTAAGGGATGAAATTGTTGACCACAGGGGGACTTTAATTATTTTTCTGAGAAGTACATAAAAAGTAGGCGTTTAAAATAAGTATACTAATAGCACTCTTTTTTTTAAAGGGTATTCTATGACAACTAGAGAGAAGTATGAGCAAAATATTAATGACAAATACTATAGTGTCACCACAAATACCCATAATACCGTGGTAGTTTTTGTAAGTGAACTGATAAATTGTGATATTAAATTGTGTGTGTGTCACAGGGCATGTCCAGTGCAGAGAGTCCATCGAGGATGTGATTCGCTTCGCTGCCGACGAAGATCTTTTCTTGTTGGTCAACGAGGGGAGTGTTTAGGGTGTAGTCTTCATCATCTGCTGTGGTCACGTTTGCTTTCTAGGTAATGATCTCTTTATGGGTTGCAGGTTCATCAGAACTCAGTGTTTGCGGACGGCGCAGAGTTCGTGTCGTATAAGCGAGTTCTGGCTGAGATGGGAGACCCTTATTCTGAGAGCGTTCAACTGGCCTCGCTTCACTCGCTCTCCAACGGCATCATGGGAGAGTGAGTTTATGATGTCAGAGCTAATAAAACCAATTTAAAGATGTCCTCTTACTATCTCGTCTCTGATTCAAACTTGTTAAGAGTTTGATTCAGTTTAAACTGAATTAAGTCTCGATTCAAAATTTTGAACATTTGTATTTAAAAAATACACAAACGCTTAAAAGTTTGGGGTCGGGAAGATTTTTATTGTTTGTGAAAGAGTCTCTTCTGCTCAAGGCTGCATTTATGTGCTCAAAAATACTGTGAAAATTGTTAAATATTATTACAATGCTGTTTTCTATGTGAATTTATAGTCAAATGTAATTTATTCCTGTGATCAAAGCTGAATTTTCAGCATCATTACTCCAGTCTTCAGTGTCACATGATCCTTCAGAAATCATTATATGATGATTTGCTGCTCAAGACGTCCATTTTGATTTAATGTTGAGTATTATGTTGTAACCGCTACCCCTTTTTGGGCTTATGGTTACATATCAGAGTAGGGATGGCAAGACTTGATATTAGCTTAGGTATAGGTAAAAAAAAAACTAGTTTGCTTTGGTTTACCAGCTATATTTCTGAAGAATCAGACACAAGCTTTACAATTATAATGTATTCACCAACCCGAAATCTCAAATATTTACATTATACAAAAAAATAATAATAAACAAGGTAGAAAACAGGAAACCATCAGTCATCAAACCAGAACAGTTAAGCGTTTTGGGAATCTAGAAAAGTGAAGGATTAAACTTAGCTGATGGTGAAGCCGACAAGTCTTGCTAATGGATGTCCTTGCAAAAGTCCACACTTTTACTTTGATAATCCCAATGTTGCAGATAGGGAAGATGTCCTCCTGTCTTCCACAAATGCAATCCAAACCCTCTAGTGCTTACGTTATACGTCCAAGCGTCATCAGGCAAGCAGAGAGTCAGCTGAAGCAAGTATTCCCCCAGGTCAGAAAGCACAGGAATAAAGAGGTCCATCTAAATAGACAACACGGTCACAATGAGCATGAATAGCCTAATGCTCAACACCTTCAATATCAGAGTTATACATTAAATACATGTACACTCTGGTTTTGGTAATATTTATTTAAATAAAAAAACATACTACTTACTGATTGACCAAAGCGGAAACACAATCCTCAATCAAAGGACCTTATAAAGTCAAACGGAATAGCCCAAGAAAGCCATTGCTTACTTCTTCAGGTATAGTACCTGGCTAAATACTGATCTATGAAGATGATTAGCGCCCCCTAATGCTGTAGAGAAGTATAACCGCTAAGGTAACAGAGTTAAAGCTTTTACAATGTTGGTCTGTTCATTATAATGACCTTAATTTGGCTGCTAATTCTTCAATGCTGTCCGCTATGTTTGCAGGTGTGGTTTCCGGACGGGTTATATGGAGCTGGTGAACGTCGATCAAGCTGTGATGTCATACACTGATACGCTTCTGACGGGAGATCTGTGCCCTCCTGTGATTGGTCAGATCGCTCTTGATGTCATGGCTGATCCGCCCCGTCCTGGAGAACCGTCCTACGCTTTATACGCACAGGTATGTGCAAAAACATTTATATTTATGATTTACATTGTTTGTTTAATAATATGATTATTGCATATTTAATATTATTATTAATAATACATGTAAAGATTAGAATAGACTCTGTATTCCCACACAAGGGTTGATTAAACATCACTTAGTGTGTGTGTGTGTGTGTGTGCGTGTGCGCGTGTGTTTGCGTGTGTTTGTGTGTGTGTGTGTGTGTGTGTGTGTGTGTGTGTGTGTGTTTAGGAGGTGGCATCTAGGCTAAAGACTCTGAAGTGTAACGTTTCCAGGGCTGTCGAGTTCATTAATGATCTTCCGGGATTCCGCTGTCCGTCAGTTCAGAGCGGAATCTTCATCTATCCGTACCTGACTCTTCCTCACTCAGCTGTGACACACTCACAGGTACACACACACACACACACACACACACACACACACACACACACACACACTCACACACACACACACACACTCACACACACACACACACACACACACACACACACACACACACACACACACTCACACACACACTCACACACACACACACACACACACACACACTCACACACACACACACACACTCACACACACACACACACACACACACACACTCTCTCTCTCGCTCTCTCTCACACACACACACACACACACTCACTCTCACACACACACAAACTCACACACACACATACAGGTACACACACACATACAGGTACGCACACACACTCTCACTCACTCTCTCACACACACACACACACAAACTCGCGCACACACACACACACACACACAAACTCACACAAACATACAGGTACACACACACACGCACACACACACACACTCTCACTCACACTCTCGTTTCCATTCCTGTCAAAAATTAATCCTATTATTATATAATGCTGATGATTTACATGTTTACATTTGGCAAATGCATTATCCAAAGCCTCTCACTTTGCATTCAAGATAAACAAGGTATGCATTGCCTGACAATTTTTTTTACTGCCTGCCGGAGTTTTCCTCACTGTGTGTAAGAGAGCAGCTTGAACATTCTGCACAATATCTTCTTCGTGTTCCCTGGGAGACAGAATGCGATACAAGTTTGGAATGTCGTGAGGCGGATTTCTTTCTTTAAGGTGTGTGTGTGTGTGTGTGTGTGTGTGTGTGTGTGTGTGTGCAGTCTGTGGGGTCGTTGTACAGCAGGAGGTTGTTGGAGGATCAGGGTGTGTGTGTCGGGATCAATGAAGATCAAAAACATTCACGGAGCTGCAGCCACTTCAGGTACAGTGACCTTTTTAGACATGCAGTCTACACACACACACACACAAACACACACACACTCACTCAACACCCTGTCGCTGTGTGTGTTTTAGGTTGTGTGTGCTGATGCCATCAGACGAACTGGAGGAGGCTCTCCGTCGCCTTCGATGTTTTCACTTTCAGTTCCTGCAGGAATACTGTAAAATTACATTTAGTGCACCACAACAGAGTGCTTAAATCTGTTTAATTAATGCACAAATTCATATAGGCCTACAGATGAAACTGTACTTAGGTCATTCGTATTATCAGTTTGTTTTCTTTCATCGTCATATCATTATAAAATAGCAGCACAAACCTGGGATATTTTATGGTGTTAGTTTGATCAAATCACACAAATCAGTCTAATAAAATGAACATTTGTCAATCCTGTTATTATTTAGTCCACTCTGTTATAATATATATATATATATATATATATATACTCCACTCTGTTATTACTTTCTCCACTCTGTTATAATATATATATATATATATATATAAATACTCCACTGTGTTATTATATATATATATATATATATATATACTCCACTCTGTTATTACTTACTCCACTCTGTTATAATATATATATAAATACTCCACTCTGTTATAATATATATATATATACTCCACTCTGTTATTACTTACTCCACTCTGTTATAATATATATATATATATATATATATATAAATACTCCACTGTGTTATTATATATATATATATAAATACTCCACTCTGTTATAATATATATATATATATATATATATAAAAATACTCCACTCTGTTATTATATATATATATATAAATACTCCACTCTGTTATTATATATATATATATATATATATATATTTAAATAAAATAATTTATTGAAAATTCCTATTAAAAAAATAGACTGAAAATCTATCAGTAATGTAGTATTTTAAAAAGTTAGCAAAAAATATATTTTAGGAATTTGTATCTGAAAATAAAAAATGTAAAATGAAGCGTTTATATAAGATAACATGTTCTGATAATGTATTATTAACTGATATATTTTAAAAGGACAAAGGGGCAAAAGTTATCTAAGAAAATGTACACAATGCCCATAAATTAGAATCATAAGTACATAACTGTTGTTCATCTACAGGGTGGACATTTCTGATATACAATTTCATTGATTTTCTTTAATAAATAGATACATTTATTTACCCGAGCTTGACCAAAAACATTTTTCAAATGTTTTTCATCACTGTATTATGATTACACAGATCTTTTGATAAACGATGTTTGATTTTCTACATTTTTTAATGATGTCCAGAAGGCACCGAATACCGGGAATGGCCCTGTTACATTTCTGTATGTGTATTACAGTTCGCACGGCATGGTACACTCGTGTGCATTTCTGTCGTGTCCTCAGCGTGAGTCAGCTCTGAACCGTACTAGTGCTCCGGATCATCGATCGGCACTGATGATGTCACAGCTGCACGGAGATCGGTGCCGTTTTACCGGTGTTATACTACATCTACATGCATGTGTCATTAGCCGTAGCATGTGTAACGCGTGAACGAGGGACGCGCACGCGGAAAATCCGCTCTCCGCCGCATCAGTGCAGATTCTCCGTGCGGACCGCGTCATCCCGGTGGGAAACGGCACGGTAGCAGGATTTGGATGTTTCCGTTCATCCGTGCGCTGCATCAGGGCGGGATGCGATTGACGGTCCGTGCGCTTGTGTCTCGCGCGTGTCGTGTCGGTTGATCGGTTAACGGAGCGAGGAGGAGTCTCCATCCCTCCCCCTGCTCGCGCTCTCCCGTGTCTCCGCCGTTACCGGGGCTTCACCGGGGGTCCCGCGGCTCTGATGGCGACGGCACCCGAGCAGGACGATGCGGACCGGCGGCCCATCAGAAGAGCCCGATCCAAGAGCGACACACCGTACCTGAACGAAACCAGGCTGTCCTACACGTTACAGACAGGTGAGCGTGCGCGTTCACTACTGTACTGTGGTAAAATACCATGCTACTGATGGACAGAATGATTATTACCATGTTCATATTGGATGGTGGCACAGGCACTCCAGTTAAAGAATGTCATGATATCAGTGCATGTCTGAAAACACGTGCTTGCCTTTTACCAGATATAATCAACATAGACCTGACCAAATAAACAATACCATGGTAAATGCTCTTTGATATGCTACAAAATGATTACCATATAGTCTACATATGCCATTTACTACATAGTATTCCAAGCTATTAAAAAAAAATACCGTAATACACAAGTCAAAAATATATATACACCATGTTGTTTAGAGTATTTCCTCCAAAGTACTTAAAAAAAATTCCAGTATTACCATGGTACATTACAAAAATGGAATTACCATTACCAAATACACATGTGCATAATATTTACATATTACTTCAAGCTACTTCAAAAATACCATGGTGCATTTGCATATATCATGTTGCTTAGACTATTTACTTCAGGATACTTCAAATAATCCCAATATTACAGTGGTACATGCCCAAAAACACGTGCTTTTATCAAAGTAGTGTCCAAAAACAGTGATCAACACATAGACATGACCAAATATCACAGTATTTACTTAAGGAATACCATGGTATATGAACTTTGATATGGTACTAATGAATACCATATACATGGCATTACATTTACATAGTACTCCAGTCCAAACTATACTTTGGTATATACAAAAAATAAAACGGTGCATTTATATTAGCATGTTATTTAGAGTATTTACCCTAAAGTATTTAAAAAAAACAATTGTATCATGGTACATGAGCAAAAACATGGGATTATATTTAAAGGGCACCTATTATGACATTTAAAATGTTCCTAATGTTGTTTAGGGAGTCCCCAACAACAGTTTTACATGCATGCAATGACAAAAAAAACTTTTGTTTTCGTATAATATGCATTTATTTTTACCTGATTTGCTCACCGACTCCCAAATGATTCGTTTAACGACTCGTTTTTCAAACCCCTCCTTTGCGCGACGCTAATCTGCGTTGATTGGTCAGATGACCCAGCAGTGTTTACAGAGATAATACTTATTTTTAACACGGAGTACAATGATGCTTTTATCAATTAAATTGTATTATAATAATGATTATAGTCCACTGCTTTATAGTTTGTAGTAAAAAACGAAAAATAAGATAAATAATTTAATGTTATGTTAGCGAGCATAGCCCAGAGTTCATATTGTAAAAGCACAATCAGTCTTTGTTTGCATTAGCCCGATGCATAAACATAACGTTTTTACAAAAAAAAAAATGCAGTTACGTTACAGTTATTACTCTATTCTTTAGACAACTCCGAAAACAACGACAAACACTTTACATATCTCAATACAATTGTCATTGAAGACCTAGAAGCTAAACGGTGCTTACACAACAAACAAAATAATTATTAAGCATGCTACATAAAATATAAAAGCAAAAATTATTAATAACACTTACAGGTTGTGATACGGAGGAGGAAGCTGATGCAAATACACTTGGAACTGAACCTTCCTTCAATATCAGTCGGCTCGCGAATCCAAGTTTGATTGCATTTAAAAAGCAATCGTCTTCAAAATGACGCGAACAAAGCACAAGGCTCGGACTATACTTCTGTGGTATAGTGAATTGTAGCCACTTAGTCTTCAAATGCTCCTCCTTGGGCAGATGAAAAAAGTTTGCTTTTGAGCCGCACTTCAGAACACAGCGTCTCGTCGCCATGATGTTTTCCTGCTGGCCTTGGAGAGCAATAAGGGGGCGTATCGTATTCAAATAACTTGACAAGTTGACGTCATCTAGTCAGAGAAAAAGCTTCGGTCTTCTAACGATTCATAAAAATGACTCAGAGTCGACTCTCACTTTTGAAAGACAATAACTTTATATACGGTGCACTTTCATATTTCAAACTTTGCAGGATGTTTTTGTTCACTTAGATCTATGTTACACACTACATGAAAGGTAAATTTCAAAATTCCATAATAGGTGCCCTTTAACAAATACACATTTGCTATTATGCTATTATATTTACTTAATATATCAAGATATAAACGACTAAATATCACAGTACTTAATAACACCATGGTATATGAACTTTGATATAGTACTAATAAATACCATATAGCCTACATATGCAATTATATTTAGATAGTACTCCGTCCAAACTACTTAAAAATAAACATGGTGCATTAATATATACCATGTTCTTTAGAGTAATAAATTACCATGGCACTGAATAATTGCCATATACATATTGTCCTATTTACATGTCACTCCAGAGTATTACAAAGATTACCATGGTACAGTGTCCAAAAAATAATACTATGGTACTGAGTGGTCAGACAGACCAAATATAATAGAGAATACCATAGTATATTTGTACTTTGATACCATAGT
>NC_136891.1:2065343-2080343 GCF_949152265.1 Phoxinus phoxinus | reverse complement strand
CGTGCGCTTATACTCAGGTGGGCCAACGGTTTTTGCGCGTGTGGTCTCGCGCACTGGACGGTTTGCGCGGCTCGGGATGATCGGTAATTATGCACGCGCTCTTCCGTTCGGTATCCGCACCATCCCGGGGTGTGACCGATAGACACGGATCCGTAATGGCGGGTCCCACATTCACCGGAGAGCACGGGACATGGATCACATCTCGGTTACGGGAGGACGCGTCATCTTCTTCATCATTATCATCGTCGTCGTCCGCGGAGAAACCGCGCAAACGGAGAGCCTTTAACCTGGTCAGGCTACGGCAGCCCACCGCCCCCGGTAACAACAACACTCCGTTTGTGATCTCCGGTCATATCAAGCACATCTGCAGTAACTGCAGCCGCGGGAACGACATCCGGGACGGTGAGTGATGATGATGATGATGGTGGTATAACGGACCGATGCTAGAATAAAACCGTCATTTGTGTATTATTGTTTATGTTGGCTAATGTCATTCTCAGCTAACGTTAGTTAAAGGGACAGTTCACCCAAAAATCATCAAGTTGTTCCAAACCTGTGTGAGTTTATTTCTTCTTTTGAACATTAGAGGAAGATATTTTGAACACTGCTTTTCTTACTCAGTATTTTTGTCTTGTTTCCAGTCCAAATATCAAACATTTCTTAAATCAAGATGCATTTACTAAAGTTGTAAATTGACTTTAAGTCTTGTTTTCTGGGGAAATAAATAAAAATGAAGTGAGTTTTTAAATTATCTGCCAATTGGGTAAGAAAGACCTCAATGTGTATTTCGGACCCTTTTTTTTTCACCACAAGTCTCAAAGAAGATGTTATTGAAGACAAATCTAAAAATGTATTACATTTCTTATTAAATATATGCTTCATCTTTAATTTCAAATTCTTAAATTTGATCAATAAATTCAATTAGAATAACAAATAAGACACTATAAGGCTGTTACCAAAAAAAAAAACTCCATTAAATAATGTTACGAGATTGTTTTGAATATTTATTTTTAATATAAAAAGAAGAAAAATTATAAAAAAAATATGGGGGTAAACAAAATATACTTCTAAACATGAAACTATAAATTATAAAGCGCTGCAACTTCATAAACATTTGCTTTCAATTAACATTTAAGTTTATACAGTAGATGTATATTAGCTTGGTGTTATATTCAATGTAAGAAAAATTAATAAATGCAAATTCAATGCAGAGCAAAGACCTTTTAATTGGTTACCTGACCATACACAGTGGAAGATTATAATGTATTTATTAACATGTAAGTTTACTGTAAAATACTGTATGGATTTTGGATGTATTACAATTATTTATTATATTCATCAAGACAACACATGTACTTTTACAGTAAAATATATATTTTTCTAAGTATAAAATATGAGTCACCTTGTAATTTACAGTGAACAATGCATCATTAAATACACATTTTATATACAAATATATATTTAATATATAAAATAATTTGATATAATATTGAATTTTAACATTTTATATATTAAATGTAAGAAGTAGGTATAGGCTAATAAATTTTTATTAAAAATATAATTTCTTGTAATAAGTAAAGCATATGTTTATTGCATTATTTTAGTGTCACATGGTGTTACCCATATGATGCTGTGGTATAGTGTGCACCATTTAAATATAGGGGTGTAATAATATATCGCAATACAAAAATGCATCAATATGTATCGTGGATAGTGACAATATGTATCGTGGATAGTTAAAATTACTGATGTGAGGAAAAAATGCAATTTATTTTAGTTTTAGTGCCAGTCTTACATTAAACTACTATATATAATGTTGAATGTAATGTATAATATTGCACTGGGGGAATATTTGTGTGTCCTGATAATGCCAAATCGTCCCCTTGGAATTATAAGGTTCTATCTGACATTTTTGTAAAAATTGAGTTATTCACATATTCTTATTCTGTGACCACTTATTTACATTATGTGATGTTCACTCAAAAAAATAACTCTTTGAAGGAACATAATAAAATCATGGAAAGGTTTTCCACATGATTAACTTGCTTTATTTCAGCATTATGCAATTCTGTTATTCCAATTTAATGTTCTTATGTTGGGTCAACTTAATTTATTAAGGTTGATTCAACTTATTTACCATGGTTGGGCACAGCTTAATTTAATAGTGTCAGCCCAACTCATTTTAAGGTTTCCTGACATGATTCAGGCGTTTTTTATTTTCATTCATCCATTAATATTTCATTTATTTTAGTGACACATAATTAAATTGATAGACTTTAGCTAGCTATTTGTTAGCAGTAGCACATATTAACATATTAAATGCTAAGATTTACATGCTCTAACCAAAGCAGTTCAAATTAACCAAATCAGTCACAGCCAAACACAATGCTCCACTCTTCTCCACAATGGTAACCCACTGTAATATAAATATATTATGTAAAGTACACAAATAGTTCATTTTTTTGAGTGTTGTTTTTAAGTTGTGTACATTTTGGAACTTTTTATTTTGAAAATAAAAAGGTTCTTTCTACAAAGTCGAATGGAATGCAAAAACTTTAAAGCTCAATATCTTAAAACCAGTCAGAATGCAGATAGAACCTTATAATTCCAAGGTGGCGTAATGTCTGATGCTACCAGTAAAAAGTGGCCAACATTATTTTAAATATATCTAGTCAGTGAAAGAGTGAAAGCATATTCATCTGAAATAATCCTGTGTTTCAGCTTCAGAATCATGAATATTGTTATTCTGGAGTCTCTATTGTCCTGTGCGTTGGGTTTCCAGCACGAGTCCACCACTATTCATTTACACACACACAATGTAAAACCAAATTTAGCATTTTAATCAGCAGTGCATTTTCTGTTAACCTTTTATCATATGTCTTGGAGTATCGCAATAATATCGTATCATGAGTTCAGTATCGAGATATGTCTCGAATCGTGACATGATGACGGTATTGTTACACCCCTATTTAAATATGTATTTTTTTTCTCAGTTTTGATAATTATGTTAATACACTTATGCCACAAACATGAGAATGATAAGTGTGAACTCATATGCTGGCATTGAACTTTCTGCAAATCCACGTTTTATTGTTTGTTTGTTTTATGTTCTGAGTTCTCGTCCCTCAAGTCGTCTGCTGGTTGTGTGTGATGATGGCATATGTTCATCGGTCAGATGTGTGTGTTCAGCAGTAAAACCCTCTGGAAAACCAGCATCATTCTTCCCTTTACCTGCGCAGGCACCGACAGTCGGTGGAGAAAGCATCCAGAGTGCTCCCAGTTTTCCCAGAGGAAGTTTCCAGTGATTTCAGTGCAGTGGCCTTTTTTTTTTTTTGCATTTTATATATATATTAGGGCTGTCAAAAGATTAATCGCTATTAATCGCATCCAAAATAAAAGTTTGTGTTTACATAATATATGTGTGTGTACTGTGTAGAATTATTATGTATAAATACACACACATTCATGTATATATTTAAGGAATAATTGCATTTATATACTGTATATACATTTATATAATTTATATTATATATAAATATTTTATATATAAATATAACCAATTTTTCTTAAATATATACATGATTGTGTGTGTTTTTATATATATTAATTATTATACACAGTACACACACATATATTATGTAAACACAAACTTTTATTTTGGATGCGATTAATCGTGATTAATCTTTTGACAGCCCTAATATATATATATATATATATGTATACACTGCCGTTCAAAAGTTTGGGATCGGTAAGGTTTTTAAAAGAAGTCTCGTCTGCTGATCCAAGGTTGCATTTATTTGATTAAAAATACAAAAAATTTTTTTTTAATATTGTTAAATATTACAATTTAAAATCGCTGTTATCTATGTGAATATATATTATATTATCCTGTATATTTATTCCTGTGATCAAATCTGAATTTTCAGCATCATTACTCCAGTCTTCAGTGTCACATGATCCTCCAGAAATCAGTATAATATGATGATCTGATGCTCAAGACACATTTATGATTATTATCAATGTTGAAAACAGTTTTTGATTTTTTTCTACTCACTATGGTAGTGTATTGATTGATTATATTTTATTTATTTAAATTTATTTATTTATATTAATAATTTGTTCATTTAGTTTTACCTTATGTGTTAAAAATGTTGAACAGATTCATTGATGAATAGAAAGTTAAAAAGAACAGCATTTCTCTAAAAATAGAAGCTTTTGTAACATTATACACTGCCGTTCAAAAGTTAGGGGTCAGTACGATTATTATTATTATTTTTGGAAAGAAATTAAAAATCTATACACTTTTATTCAGCAAGGATGCATTAAATTTGTGTGAAAAATTTGTAAAAAGTGACAGTAAAGATTTATAATGTTACAAAAGATTATATTATTTTAAAAAAATGCTGTTCTTTTTTACTTTCTATTTATCAAAAATCCTGAAAAAAGAATTGTACACAACTGTTTTTAACACTGATAATAATCATAAATGTTTCTTGAGCATCAGATCATCATATTACACTGATTTCTGGAGGATCATGTGACACTGAAGACTGATGCTGAAAATTCAGATTTAATCACAGGAATAAATTACACTTTACAAAATTTTCACATAGAAAACATTGTAATAATATTTAACAATATATATATTTTTTTAGTATTTTTGATCAATTAAATGCAGCTTTGGTGAGCGGAAGAGACTTGTTTTAAAAATCTAACCGATCCCAAACTATTGAACGGCAGTGTTTATATATATATTTATACGTGAGACAGTCTTCTCCCCTTCATCTGAGAAAATAAATGTTCTTTGCCCTGTTTTATTTGAGTTACTAAATGGAAAAAGTAATAAAAAAGGTCTGCAAACTTCGGCGTAATCCTGTACGTGTGACACAAACTGGGAAGAAGGGAAAATCCTGAAGATAGTTGCATGAGTTTTTCCAGTTACATGATCCTAAAGGTATTTTCCGTGACATTTATGATGCAATTATTCACTTACCGGTACTTGTGAATTCTTTTGGCTCGTTTACTTGATTTATGAGCTTGACTTTTTTATAATTGCAGCTTCTGGAAATTGTCCTGATAGTTTATAGATTTGGTTTGTAGATTGACTTGTTATGGGAATAATTCACCCAAAAGTCTTCATTTACTCGCCCTCATGTTGTTTTAAACTTGTGTAGGTTTCTACTTTATTGAATGCAGGATTATTATTTTTTCCCCATGCAATGAAAGTGTTTATTTTTACCATAAAAGTTGTTCTGTTGACATACGGTAGCTTAGACATCTTTGACAGGGTTCATTTGTAGTGCTTGAATTTTACTTTTTTGAAATTGAAGTCCTGGGAAACCCTTGAAAACAGCCATATTTATGAAAAGTGCTTGAATTATTGAAAGACTATACGTGACCCTGGAGCACAAACCCAGTCTGGAGCCGCACGGGTATATCTGTGGCAATAGCAACTATACATTGTATGGGTCAAAATTATCCATTTTTCTTTTATGCCAAAAATCATTAGGATATTAAGATCATGTTCCATGAAGATATTTAGTAAATGTCCTACCGTAAATATATAAAACATGTATTTTTGTGAGTGAATGCAGCATAATCGTGAACATAAATGCACAACTTTAAAGGAGATTTTCTCAATGTTTACATTTTTTTGCTCCTCAGATTCCAGATTTTCAATAGTTGTGTCTCGACCAAATATTGTCCTATCCTAACACACCACACATCAATGGAGAGATTATTTATTCAGCTTTCAGATGATGTATAAATCTCAATTTCATAAAATTGACCAATGTGACTGGTTTTGTGGTCCAGGGTCACAAATATGGAAAATTAGTGTTTAATTTTATTGATGAAACAATCTTTTCACGCAAAAATTAAAACTGCAGTACATCTGATACATATATAGAGGCATTTCTCATGGCTATGAGTGTGATATTGCTCATAAATATCCAAGTATACAGCTTTCATTCTTCAGGTCAATCATACTGTATATTCATGGAAATAAATCAGTTTTAATAAGGGAAGCGATATCTTTGTCATAGTATCTTTTCAACGGTTAAAGTTTCCACAGTCATTGCATGTGCTGCACTTTATTATTTGTACCATTTATTTTTATGTATATATTTTATATTTTTATGTATCCTTTTTTTCTATTTGAAAAGATAATAAAGAAATCTCAGTCCTTGAAAACCCAAAAAGTAGTGCTTCTGAAAGTCCTGGAATGTCATTTTACAGAAGAGAATCTCTGGCGGCAAATTATGGCAGAATTTTCATATTTGTGTGTCGTACTCCTTCAAAGCGTGTTTGTGTGTGTGTGTTCAGCAGAGGGTGCGGAGCGTCTGGCGGCGATGCGCTCGGACTCGCTGGTTCCCGGGACACACACACCGCCCATCCGCAGACGGAGCAAACTGGCCAGTCTAGGGCGACTCTTCAAACCCTGGAAATGGAGGAAGAAAAAGAGCGACAAGTTCAAACAGACGTCTGCAGGTTCGTCTTCTGCCTGAATGTGTTCATTTATACACTAGCGCTCAAACGTGTGGAATGATCATTTTTTTATTGTTGTTGAAAGATGTCACTTATGCTCACCAACCTGCATTTATTAGATTTAAAAAAAAATTTGTGAAAACCGTGATACATTTTATTTTTCAGGATTCTTTGATGTTCAAAAGTTCAAAAGAACAGCATTTATTTGAAACACAATCTTTTGTAACATTATAAATGTCTTTATTGTCACTTTTGATAAATATAAAGGTGCAGTCTGTAAGAATGAGTGGTCGGAATAGGTACTGCAGGCGGATTCAAAATATCAGAGATCGTTGTTTCTCGTTGACTCGGCGCTCACACGCGTTGTAGTTTGAGACGCGCAACAGGAACGAGCGCAATGGACGCTTTTTCAGAGGAACGAATGAACTTAGCATGTTTCCTCAATATATGCAAACATATTATGGTATTTGCTTTAGTAGAGTAAACAAAGTTACATACAGCACCTTTAATGCATCATAAAATTCAAGTATGAATTTCCTTTTTTTCTTTGTTTAAAAAAAAGTTTGAATGGTAGTTATCAGAATTTGCACAAAAATATGAAGCAGTATTCAACATTGGTAATAATAAGAAAAGGATCATGTGACACTGAAGACTGGAGTAATGATGCTGAAAATTCAGCTTTGGAATCACAGGAATAAATTACACTTTACTGTATATTCACAGAAAACAGCAGATTTACATTGGAATAATATTTCACAATGTTTACTGTATTTTTGATCAAATAAAGCAGTCTTGGTGAGCAGAAGAGACTCTTTGAAAAGCATTGAACATTAGTGTGAGTGGTTCTGTGAATGCTTCGCAGTGCTGGAGAGGAAGATGTCGACGCGTCAGAGCAGAGAAGAGCTCATCAAGAGAGGCGTGCTGAAGGAAGTGTACGAGAAAGGTACGTGTACATCACACACACTCATAATCAATGTAATCGGCAGTGACATCACGTTTATGACACTCTAGAAGCCTCAGAGATTTTGATCTACTGGAAATAAGTGAGACTAGTCGCGTTTCCATTACCCTTCAAATTGCGCAAATTTAAATAGAAAATTGGAAACACAAAATCAAAAACTCCCATTTATCGCAAAAAAATGTTTTAACGTTCGCATGGAGGTTTTTTCAGGCAATTAGAAAAATAAATATTTCGCAAGACTGCAATGGAAACAGTGTTTGCGCATTTACAGTCGCCTGACGTAGAGGACGCGTGTGTTTGGACAGAAGACGAGACTCAGTTCTTTATTAAACTCACAAAATAATTACAGGAATACTGGATTCTAAACCTCAAAGAAACGCCACAATCACGACCTGGAAGCAGAACTGAGTGAGAAACACAGAAACACTCTCAGTATAAGAGTCTGTCCTCGACATTAATGATGGATAACACACATTAATAATAATGGCCAGTGCGGTGACAGGGATATACATAAACCCCCAACGTCCGTCACCATGATTTCTGGAAGCATTATCGCGAGAGGAAGAAATTACGTTTTAGTCGCATAACATCGGTTAATGGAAATGCCGTCATTTCGCAATCGTTTTTTACCGACTTTTAGAAAAAAGTGCAAAAATTTTGCGCAAATCTGTAATGAAAACGCGGCTAGTGAAACATCTTTCTCTCTGTCAGTAGAGGAGGTCAGCGGTGACGTGTGTGTGAGTGACCTGGATAGACATACGGTCATCAGTCCAGGCTCAGAGTCAGCTGACACCAGCGTCACAGCGGCAGGTGTGTTACACGACACTTCTTTACCAGTTTGTCCACTTGTAATGTCAGTCGAGGACGAGATTCTTGAACAGCCATACTTTAGGGATCTTATTCATTTTTTTTTTCATAAGGAAATTCCTGATACCGTACCTGTATTTCACACTGATGTGCATCAGGAATGCTTAATGTGTGTTGATGATATGCAAATGAGGGTGGTTATATGTTAATGAGATGCTGATTGGTGTCAAACATGATGTTTTTGCTGTATAGTTTCAATAGATTGTCAGACAATATATTACTGTTGAAAAGTTTGGGATAACAAAAAAACAAAAACAAAATTATTTAAATGCTCAAGCTCTTAAAGCAGAATGGATTCTGATAGGCTGAGAATGTTTTATCGTTCTGAAAGTGATTCCAACGATATCGTTCCTCTGTGCCGTTATCATTATAGTATTTTGTGGACTTTGTTATTCTTTTATATTTAGAACTATATCTTTATCGTTATCATCCTTGGTGTGAACGTGCCTTAAAGGAATAGTTCACTTAAAAATGAAAAGTCATCATATACTCACCCTCAAGTTGTTTCAAACCTGTATGAATTTCTTCTGCTGAACACAAAAGAAGATATTTTGTCGGTAACCAAACAGTTAACGCTAGCTATTGACTTTCATTGTAGGAAAAAAAATACCATGGAGGTCAATGGGGTCCATCAACTGTTTGGTTACTGACATTCTTCAGAATATCTTCAGAATTTACATTTTTAAGTGAACTATTCCTTCAAGAGACATTAATAGATTTAATATATATTTGTGCTGTTGGAAATACTAAAATTGTCCCATTCTCTCGTTCTCGTCTAGTGTCGTTCTCAGAGGTCCAGTCGCCTGGAGAAACTGTGGCGTGTCTTTCATCTCAAGCCCCGCCCCCTGTGAAGCCGTTGCCTAGCGACAGCGCTGACATCACTCACGTGAGGCCGTCGTCACTGAAACAGCCTCCTGCCTTACCGCCGAAGCCATACAGCAGAATACCCAGCCATCTCACAGGTGACGCTCATAGACTGTAATAAAATATGTGCGTAGTGTGTGTGACGTCACCTGTAGTGTTTCTGAAGAGCGTTTTTGAAGCCCAAAGTGGGCGGAGCCGGCCGTCGCCATCTTGGTCGCGCGTCACTCTCGCATAAACGAAAATGTGCAGCGAGGCGGATTAGCTGAGGTGACGTGATGCTAACAGACAAACGCTAGTTGTGACATCAGCGGCAATCCACCTGTCACTCAAGTGGCCACACCCTTAATTATGCAGAACTTTAAGGCTTAATATAATTTAAACGGATGAGTTATAAAAAAAATCACCCCCTCACAGTCGTCATGAAGGGCAAGATTAGCTAGATAGACCAAAACCACTTTTTGCACCAGTCTGTAAACATGTTTTATTCTGCTGTAAAGTTGGGCATTTTAACATGCGGGTCTATGGGATTGAGTCTCTTCTGCAGCCGGACTCTAGTGGCCAGTGGAGGAACTGCAGTTTAATCACTTCAGTGTTGGGTTCACGAGAGAGAACATGAAAACCATCAGGGAAAACATAACTCTGTCTCTTCTTCTCTTCAGAGACGCTTGCCAGACTGTCGCCGCCTCTGCCGCCAAAGAAAGTGATGATATGTGAGCCAGCGGCCTCGTTTGCCCTCAAATGCCTACCGTCCCACGCGCACACACACGCACACTCACACACACTCACACACGCTCACACGCAGCAGTTCGCCACCCTGCCGCTGTCTCTGCACCCGCCCAGCCGCATCATAGAGGAGCTCAACAAAACACTCGCGCTCACCATGCAGAGACTCGAGAGGTGAGGACACACACACACTCTCACACACACACACACACACACACACACACACACTTACACACTCTCTCACACACACACTCTCACACACACACACTCTCACACACACACACACCCTCACACTCACTCACACTCACACACACCCTCACACACACACACACACACACACTCACTCACTCACTCACTCACTCACACACACACACACACACACACACACACACACACACACACACTCACTCACACTCACACACACCCTCACACACACACACTCACTCACTCACACACACACACACACACACACACACACACACTCACTCACACACACTCACTCACACACACACACACACACACACTCACTCACTCACTCACACACACACACACACAAACTCACTCACTCACACCCTGTACAGACTGTATATTCTATCTCTTGTATTTTTACATTTTAAAAAATAAAATTCCATATTAATAAATTTCCCTCATGGGGATATTTCATCTTCATTTATACAGTTGATTGATGAACATGAAGCAGAGCAACAACTCACTGTGTGATGAAGTCTATAGAATACAGTTAGAATGACCCTAACATTCAAGATATCAGGGAAAAAATTCTCTCAGGGTGTTTTTGTCTCATATTTATATCATGAAATAGTTAAGCAATATCACACGAGTGCAAATGTGATGTTGATTTTATACAACAGTTCAATAAATAAGAAGTTAATAGTGTGTTATATTTCAGACAAAGTATTGTCTCTTTTTACTCAATTTTGCCAACGAAAATATTAAAGCCAGAGCAGAAGTGTTGTGCGTCTCAGAGTAACACACAGCGGTGCTTCGTTTCTGAGCGAATCAATCGGGTGAACCAATGATTCAATGACTCATTCAGAAAGAGAGTCATTTACTTCATTTCTGAATGAATCAATCAGGTGAACCAATGATTCAATGACTCATTCATAAAGAGAGTCATTTACTTCATTCCTGAATGAATCAGCCGTTTGAACAAATCAAATGAATTAATTAATGATTCAATGACTTATTCATCTTAAATATTTACTGCCCCCTACTGGCAGTTATAGTTTCTTATTCAGAGTATTATTTCATTTAAAAAATATATTTCCATATTAATAAATAAAAAACATTAAATGTATAGTTAACCCCCAAAAAATTTAATTCTATCATTATTTACGAACCCTCATTGCTGCCGAAGCCAAAGTTTGTGTAATACATTCTGTTGAATCAAATAAAAAAAACAATTCTAAAGATACTTTTTGTAATGTCTATTTGATGCTTTTCTCATTTAACAAAATAATTACTTTAAATGAACTTTTGGGGTAATTTCTCAGCCAAATTTGATGTGCGACTATTAAGTAATTGCCACTTTGTGTAATTAATTAGAAGATTTTCCCCCATTCTACAGCATCTCATGTTTTTAAACGCAAAAAATTACTCTGTGTGATCGGCGCTTTGTATTAAACTGCATAAATAAATACATGATTTGTTTTGTTCATAATGTTTGTAATACAATTTATTTGATTTATTTATACTTTGAATAAACTATTTATTGTGGTGCATTAATATTTTGCTCATTGCGCCCTCTTGTGGCCTTGTGTTTTTTTTTTACCCTAACTGAAATTATGCCTTAAGTTATAATTCAAATATTAGTAATATTTAAGTATAAAATTCGAACTTAGTTTTTCAGGCATTTTGACAGCCCTAATAACTATAACGATAAAGATATAATTATTATTAAATAAATAAATAAATACAAATATTGTTATTATTACATAAAATAGGACCATTCACACTAAGAACAATAATTATAGCAATAAATTCAATTTCAGCCATAAGCAGCTCTATAGAAAACAATAGTGCAGATAATACTCTATAACATAATCAGTTATTAATATTTCGCTGGTTCACTCTTGTTTTTGCATGTTCATAATTTCTCTGACCAAAAATAATTCCTGCACAATTTGGCATGTGTTATTCAAATAAATAAATCAAAGCACAACTGTTATATGCCTTCAAAATCTTTAACACATTTGAATAATATTTGAATAAATAGAGATTATACATGTAAAAACTTTCAGTATTTGACTTAACTATTCTCATAAGTTACCGTCTGAACTTTACATCCCTGAAATACACACTTGTCGTGTGCGTGTGTGTGTGTGTGTGTGTGTGTGTGTGTGTGTGTGTGTGTGTGTGTGTGTAGTTCTGTACTGCAGGCGGTGCCATCTGTCCTGATGGAGACGGAAGAGGAAAAGGAGAACAGAGATTCAATGCACCAAACTCCCGCCAACACACACACGCTCATCACACACACCTTCAGCGCGCATGAGGAAGAGGACGAGGATGAGGAGGATGACGACGACTCGCTGTTTACAAGTACGAGATCTGGAAGATACTGCATGTGATGTGTGTGTGTTTACATCATCTAAATGTGTGTGTGTGTGTGTGTGTGTGCTCAGGTACACTGGCTTTAAGAGTCCTACGGAAAGATTCGCTGGCGATCAAGCTGAGCAACCGGCCGTCGAAGAGTGAACTGGAGGAGAAGAACATCTTGCCGATGATGAGTGACCAGGAGCGCCTGGAGTCCCGACAGCAGATCGGCACCAAACTGACCCGGTGAGGAACACACACACACAAACACACACAACAAAACTTTTGGTGCCTGCAATAAAACAGCTGTCCGGCGACTGAACACTTGTGAGGCGCGCGACAATGATACGAAATGAGCGTAGTTGTCTTGCGCTTAAAGCTGGAGGCGGTCATATGCAAACGCTGGTACGTCGTACCGTGACGTCACTTCTTACCATGGATCCAGAGCGAGCTGTATTTAGAGCTTGATTAAATAAATGATTCGTTTATAATGGGGAGGAAGTCTTAAGCTGCGAAACTTGCAGGACGTTTTAATGGTACAAAGACCTCCTATATACTAAAAGATCAAGGCAAATTTGGTTTCTCATGTCATGAACCCTTTAAAATATATATATATATATAAAAAGCTTGGTGCCAACATTTCTCATTTATTTATTATTTATCTCATAACTTGATGTACTAAAATAACAAACTGAAACTGAAACAAAAATAAGTCTAAAGCAACAGTATACAAATGTCAAAAACACAACAAAATTACCAAACCTTTAAATTATATTAAAAATTATATATACATAGACATTTACAGTCGCTAGGACACATTTCTCAATACTTGGGTCACTTTCTCCACTCTTCACACAGTGAGCACAACAGAAGTGTGTGTGGGATAAACTGTGGATCATTTATCATTGCTTCAAAATGCATTCATTCTTTTCTCACTTCGACACAACAACCGCCACAACTCTGTGTGTCTACAGGCCAATCTGCACACGCTTACACACTGATCAACTGTTCAACTTAAGTTTAAAACAATAACATAATACAAAACTGTATACGACAGCATTTTTGACACATTTCTACAGTAATATTGTAATGAAATATATTTCGAATCTAAAAATGAAATGGTATAAAAACAATTGTACCAATCACAGCTGATTCCTGTCTGTGTCGGTGGATGGTGTGTAGACAGATGTTTGTACTTTGGAATTACTCCAAAGACATAAAATATATAAAGTATTGAAGCATCTGCATCATGTCTGATTCATTCCAGTAGCATATATGGCAGTGAACTCTAAACAGTAGAGAGTAGAAGAAAGAAAGCATGTACAGAGGAACACATTGTAATGCTCCTGTTGTTAGTGTTTTTAGGTCGTTGTTTTGTGGGTGATAAAGTGTGTGTGTCGGCTGTCAAGCTTTGCTAGTGTTGTGGAAGTGTGTGTTGATCTGAGACATGTATGAAGTGATCTGGTAGTTTTAGTGCATGTGAATGTAAAAAATGAACTGCTGTGCCGAGCTGAACGCTGGTTAGGAGAACTGTGTGAAAACGTGACCCAAGTATTGACAAATGTGTCCTAGCGACTGTAAAAAAAAAAAATTAAATGAATAAAATCTACTTAAACTTTATTGAAAATGTAAATAAAAACGAAAAGTAGAATAAAAAAATGTAAATTAAAATGAATGAAATTTACATAGAAATTTTTTAAAAAGTATAAAATGTCAAAAGCACAACAAAATTACTAAAACTTTAACGAAAATTAAAATGAACATGGAAAATATATTTAAAAAAATGTATGTAATAAAAATTTATAAAATCTAAATATACATTTAAAAATATATATTTAAAATTGACAAAAGCACAGAATTACTAAAACTTTAATGAAAATTTAAATAAACATGAAAAAAATAAACGTAAAAATGTATAAAATCTACATAGACATTTTTTAAAAAGTGCATCTAGTTAAGAATAATACAGTAGTGTTTGATTGACACAATCACAGCCAATCAGAACATATCTGATTTTCATATGCAGCTGTGGAGGCCGATTCTGAACCAATGAGATTTCAATGTGGGCGGAGTTACACTTCTATTCAAATAGAAGCAAACTGGCAAACAAAAAGCATCGCGTTTCGAGTATTTTGTTATTGTGATTAAATTGTAAATGATCACTTGCTGCTATTTTGTCAGTTTGTGTTTGTCATTTTGAATAAATGAAGCTTGTTTTGGGTCTGTGTCCAGTCGTCTCAGCCAGAGACCGTCAGCAGAAGAACTGGAGCAGAGAAACATCCTCAAACGTAAGACAAGCTGTCACTCAAACACACACATCTCGAGTCCATGAGCTTCAGACTCAGTGTCCGCTCTCTGTCTCTCGTTCAGCTCGCAACGAGCAGGAGGAGCTGGAGGAGAAGCGCGAGCTGAAGAAACGGCTCTCCAGGAAGGTGAGGAGATATCCCCAAATCCTGAGCTTTCTGGCTGTTTCTATAGCAACAAGCTATTCTAGGTCGCGGCACAGATTAGATTAGTTATGCAACATCTTTAGGTGTGTTTCGTTTCAT
>NC_136891.1:2042843-2060343 GCF_949152265.1 Phoxinus phoxinus | reverse complement strand
GTTACGCTGTTGTACGGGAAACCCTCTTGTTTACTTCCTGTCTCTATGAAGCCCCTCCTTCTGAAAAGCACACTGTGCTCTGATTGGTCGGCTGGATCAGTGTGTTGTGATTGGTCGAGCGCTTCGAGTGTGTTTGGGAAATGTCCCGCCTCTTACCATAACCGCCAGTTTAACACACTACTAACTAACTCAACCAGGCCCCGCCCCTTTATTCTGCATATTAATTATTATAATGAGGAATATTGTGACGTGTTCGTTCCCGGGAGAAACTCGAGACTACAATGGAGGCGTTTCAGGAGTTCAGAAACACTGACGCTCATATAGAGAGTTTTTCAGGCTCAAACAGCAACATTACACACACTTAAGATGAACATGGACAAAAGGCATAATAGGTCCTCTTTAACCAATAGCATAAAAGCAAACTTGTGTCACGCCCACAAAACTGACCAATCACAGCGGAGACGTTGCCGACAGGCTCGTGCTGAGCAACAGGACAGAGCAATAATGTGATTGTCTGACTGTATATTTATGGCTTTATTTTTCTCTTTTGTCTCAATATGCGCTCATCGGTGCTCGTTTGATCATGTGATCGAGTGTAGGGCGCACCCTTTAAACTACAGGGCGTCCTGTTGCCAAAATAAAAACCAAAACATTCAAGAAACTCACAATAATCAGCGTTGCACTTTGTATTTTAGTATCAATGAACACACACATTGTGACAGCAACACTTTACAATAAGGTTTCATTAGTTAACTACAATTGTTATTATTACTATTAATATTAATTTCAACATTTGGCAACACTTTACAATAAGATTTCACTAGTTCACATGAACTAACATTGAATAATACTTTTAAAGCATTTATTAATATTATTTCAACATTTACTCATACATAATTGAAATCAAAAGTTGTATCTGTTAATATTATTTAATGGATAAGAAACTAATGATAAGAAAATTAATGAAACCTTATTGTAATTTGTTACCAGACATTTTTTAAAAATGTAATGTATTTGTAAACATTAATTAATGCACTGTGAACTAACATGACTTTATTAACTATGACTTTTCACTGTTAGTTATTAATACATTAGCTAATGTTTACACAACACGAGAGCGTTTGTAAATGCTACTATTGTACATTTTTATGTTCATATATTATTTACAAATATTTTTAACTGACTTTGATACTGAACACATTGGCAGGGCATTGGACATTAAATGAAACAATCGTCATCAAAAAAAACTAAAATGTATGTATATTTCTGTCTTTATTTATTCCCACTCATCATTTCTTCTGTGGATCATTAAAGGACTTTGAGAGTTTGAAGCACTTTTCAGGATCAGAACGCTTGAGTTCCAGGAAAAGAAGGTTTGGGTCTGCTAGTTTAAGCCTGACGTCACAGACGTGTTCTCTCTCTCGAGTGTGTGTGTGTAACGTACGGTCACTCCTGAATGATGTGTGCAGATTCTGATGTGAAGGAACCTAATAAAAGATGAAGTACACACACATCTGTGAGCGTGAGTTCCTGAGGCCTCACACCGCGTGCATGGGCGTCCCGCAGTGCTTGTGCCACAGATCGATGGCTTTGGTGACGATGGCGTCCGTGTTGTCCTGTGGCAGCTGGAGGCACACACACACACACACACACAGCAGCGCTTGTTGAACAACACACAGAACACGGCATTCTGGGGGAAATATGAGGCCTAGAAACATCATTTGTGGCATAGTGTTATTTAATACAGTGAGAAAAATAAATAAATGTATTTAATTATAATTGTTTTTTTTAATATAAATTCTTATTTCAGTATTTTTTATTTTTTTTGGTCATGTATTTTAAAATATTTAATAAAAAATAATATATATATATAAAATTTTACTTAAGTATTTTTTGTTCATTTTAGATAACATTTTTGTAATTTTGTTGTTTTGTTATTTGTTAATATTTTTAAATGCGGATGCATATAAACATCAGCCAAAAAGATCAATTACAGAACAGGGATTTTCTGGGTTCAATTTAAGTTCTATATATATAATAATAAAATAAAAAATAATTCCTTGTTCCTCAATTAGAAAAACAGTTCATATAATAATAAATAAAGTTATAAAATAATTCCTTGTAATGGACATACAGTGTTATTTTAGTATTGAGATACTATCATAGTTTTTATTAATATTTCAAATGTTTTATATATTTTTTATAATTAAATTGTCATTTATTTTAAAATATTTAATTATTTAAAAAAATTCTAAAATATCTTTTATATATATATAATTTTGTTGTGTTTTTGTCATGTTTGGAATATGTTAAAATATAAAAAATTTCAAAAAAATATTTTAAAATATACAAAATATATACATTTTATTTCAGTATTTGTTGATTTTAGTTTATACATTTTTTTGTGTATTTGTCATGTTTGAAATATAATATTTAATTATTTGGAAAAAGATAGAAAATTATAATTTTATATTTCAGTATTTTTTGTTAATTCTAGTTTACGTTTTTGTAATTTTATTGTTTTTCATGTTTAGAATATTTAAAAATTGTAAAAAAAAGTGTTTTGTTATGCTAAGAATATTTTTAAATGCGGATGCATATAAACATCAGCCAAAAAGATCAATTACAGAACAGGGATTTTCTGGGTTCAATTTAAGTTCTATATATATAATAATATAATATAGTGAGGAAAATAAAAATAATTCCTTGTTCCTCTATTAGAAAAACAGTTCATATAATAATAAATAAAGTTCTAAAATAATTTATTGTAATGGACATACAGTGTTATTTTAGTATTGAGATACTATTATAGTTTTTATTAATATTTCATTTTTTTAAATAATTAAATGGTCATGTATTTAAATTTTTTTAATTATGTATATGTATATTTTAAATATTTAAAATGTATATATTTTTTAAATGAAACATTTTTATTTCAGTATTTTTTTGTCCATTTTAGTTTGTGTTTTATGAATTTTGTTGTGTTTTTGTCATGTTTGGAATATGTTAAAATATGAAATTTTTCAAATAATACATTTAAAATATACAAAATATATAAATTTTTATTTCAGTATTTGTTTGTTAATTTTAGTTTAAGTTTTATACATTTTGTTGTGTTTTTGTCATGTTTGAAATATAATATTTAATTATTTTGAAAAAAACGAAAATGTATAATTTTTATTTCAGTATTTTTTGTTAATTCTAGTTTAAGTTTTTGTAATTTTATAGTTTTTTTTCATGTTTAAAATATTCAAAAAATATTTAAATATTGTAAAATAAAAGAAAATCAATATATATTTCAGTTTTAGTTCATTTAAATGAGAAATGTTGCTGTAGCTGAAAAAGTTTTTCAATATTTAATTTCAGCTAACTCAACGTTTATTTTATTTCAAGGTTTTTCAGTTTTAGTTATATATCCCATAATAACTGCAGTCTATGACGAGAGCACTGTGCGGATTTAAAAGAAGAAATAAAAAAAACTGTAGTTCTGTGAAAGGACATTATGTCACAGATTAATTAACATGAACTGAACCCAGAACATCACTTTAAACTAATACATGTTTGCATATAATCTAAAGCGCTTACGTTAGACAGGAAGTTGTAAACTCCATCCGGGTGACTGATTCCCATCAGCAGGATCTTATAACTGAGCAGAATCTCCACGGCAACAAACACCAGGATCTTACAGGAGCCGCTGATCACTTTATCCCACACCCTGCCGGCCAATCACACGACAGCAGGGTCAACCAATCAGCCAATCACAACAAACCAAACACTGTTCTGCATTCTGTACAACAACAATTACTTATATAAGAGATGACAACTGGATGCTACTCATGTGACATGATGAGGTCATGTGACAGTATGCTTGACTGACAGAAGTAAGTGAACCACAATTAAAAATGCATGTGATGATTATTAGTGTCATAGATGAGTGTGTGTGATGATATTAGTGTCATAGATGAGTGTGTGTGATGATTATTAGTGTCATAGATGAGTGTGTGTGATGATATTAGTGTCATAGATGAGTGTGTGTGATGATATTAGTGTCATAGATGAGTGTGTGTGATGATTATTGGTGTCATAGATGAGTGTGTGTGATGATTATTGGTGTCATAGATGAGTGTGTGTGATGATTATTGGTGTCATAGATGAGTGTGTGTGATGATTATTGGTGTCATAGATGAGTGTGTGTGATGATTATTGGTGTCATAGATGAGTGTGTGTGATGATTATTGGTGTCATAGATGAGTGTGTGTGATGATTATTAGTGTCATAGATGAGTGTGTGTGATGATTATTAGTGTCATAGATGAGTGTGTGTGATGATTATTGGTGTCATAGATGAGTGTGTGTGATGATTATTAGTGTCATAGATGAGTGTGTGTGATGATTATTAGTGTCATAGATGTGTGTGTGATGATTATTGGTGTCATAGATGAGTGTGTGTGATGATTATTGGTGTCATAGATGAGTGTGTGTGATGATTATTGGTGTCATAGATGAGTGTGTGTGATGATATTGGTGTCAGATGAGTGTGTGTGATGATTATTAGTGTCATAGATGAGTGTGTGTGATGATTATTGGTGTCATAGATGAGTGTGTGTGATGATTATTAGTGTCATAGATGAGTGTGTGTGATGATTATTAGTGTCATAGATGAGTGTGTGTGATGATTATTGGTGTCATAGATGAGTGTGTGTGATGATTATTGGTGTCATAGATGAGTGTGTGTGATGATTATTGGTGTCATAGATGAGTGTGTGTGATGATTATTAGTGTCATAGATGAGTGTGTGTGATGATATTAGTGTCATAGATGAGTGTGTGTGATGATATTAGTGTCATAAATGAGTGTGTGTGATGATATTGGTGTCAGATGAGTGTGTGATGATTATTAGTGTCATAGATGAGTGTGTGTGATGATTATTGGTGTCATAGATGAGTGTGTGTGATGATTATTAGTGTCATAGATGAGTGTGTGTGATGATTATTAGTGTCATAGATGAGTGTGTGTGATGATTATTGGTGTCATAGATGAGTGTGTGTGATGATTATTAGTGTCATAGATGAGTGTGTGTGATGATATTGGTGTCATAGATGAGTGTGTGTGATGATATTAGTGTCATAGATGAGTGTGTGTGATGATATTGGTGTCATAGATGAGTGTGTGTGATGATATTAGTGTCATAGATGAGTGTGTGTGATGATTATTGGTGTCAGATGAGTGTGTGTGATGATTATTGGTGTCATAGATGAGTGTGTGTGATGATTATTGGTGTCAGATGAGTGTGTGTGATGATTATTGGTGTCATAGATGAGTGTGTGTGATGATATTAGTGTCATAGATGAGTGTGTGTGATGATATTGGTGTCATAGATGAGTGTGTGTGATGATATTAGTGTCATAGATGAGTGTGTGTGATGATATTGGTGTCATAGATGAGTGTGTGTGATGATATTAGTGTCATAGATGAGTGTGTGTGATGATTATTGGTGTCAGATGAGTGTGTGTGATGATTATTGGTGTCATAGATGAGTGTGTGTGATGATATTGGTGTCAGATGAGTGTGTGTGATGATATTGGTGTCATAGATGAGTGTGTGATGATATTGGTGTCAGATGAGTGTGTGTGATGATTATTGGTGTCATAGATGAGTGTGTGTGATGATTATTGGTGTCATAGATGAGTGTGTGTGATGATTATTGGTGTCATAGATGAGTGTGTGTGATGATTATTGGTGTCATAGATGAGTGTGTGTGATGATATTGGTGTCAGATGAGTGTGTGTGATGATATTGGTGTCAGATGAGTGTGTGTGATGATATTGGTGTCATAGATGAGTGTGTGTGATGATATTGGTGTCAGATGAGTGTGTGATGATATTGGTGTCAGATGAGTGTGTGTGATGATATTGGTGTCATAGATGAGTGTGTGATGATATTGGTGTCAGATGAGTGTGTGTGATGATTATTGGTGTCATAGATGAGTGTGTGTGATGATTATTGGTGTCATAGATGAGTGTGTGTGATGATATTAGTGTCATAGATGAGTGTGTGTGATGATATTAGTGTCATAGATGAGTGTGTGTGATGATATTGGTGTCAGATGAGTGTGTGATGATATTGGTGTCAGATGAGTGTGTGTGATGATTATTGGTGTCATAGATGAGTGTGTGTGATGATATTAGTGTCATAGATGAGTGTGTGTGATGATATTAGTGTCATAGATGAGTGTGTGTGATGATATTGGTGTCAGATGAGTGTGTGATGATATTGGTGTCAGATGAGTGTGTGTGATGATATTGGTGTCATAGATGAGTGTGTGATGATATTGGTGTCAGATGAGTGTGTGTGATGATTATTGGTGTCATAAGCCGCGTTTCCACCGAAATTACCCGGAACAATTTGTCCCAGGAACTTTTTTCCCAGGAACTTTTTTTGCCCCAGACCGGTTGCTTTCTGCGTTTACACCGCGGTCTAAAGTACCGGGAAGATTATAAACTGCGCGCGTCTGCTCCTCCCAGTCTGCAACGGACAGTAATCAGTTTTGAGCGCCACATTTATAATAAGTATGGAGGAGATTCAAGCTGTGCTGTAGTTGTGTTTGTGATGTATTGCGGACATGAGATGGCTAGGATGAACGCGCAGAAAATTTCCTGTTACAATACACTTAATAAAGCCTGAACCTCGTCGTCTGTCCAGTCCAGCTGTGTTTTTTTATTTATTTTTAATTAAATTCCATATTTGCAGACAGACAACTCTTAATGCATGAAGCCACGAACCGCAATAGATTTTTTAAAATGCCGGTTAAAATAGAATGCTGCGTGGAGTCATCCAGTCAAAATGCGGCGTGAACACAACCAATCAGCATGTTCAGCGCACAAGTCCTACCCCCGAAAGTTCCTGAACTTTTAAAAAGTACTACCTCGCCAGCAGGGACTTTCGGAGGGGGAAATATTTACCCGGAACTTCGTTTAGACCCTGGTTCCTGCGGTGTAAACACACCGAGTACCACCCCAAAGTTCCTAGTTCCTGGGGAAAGTTCCCGCGGTGGAAACGCGGCTATAGATGAGTGTGTGTGATGATTATTGGTGTCATAGATGAGTGTGTGTGATGATTATTGGTGTCATAGATGAGTGTGTGTGATGATTATTGGTGTCATAGATGAGTGTGTGTGATGATTATTAGTGTCATAGATAAGTGTGTGTGATGATTATTAGTGTCATAGATGAGTGTGTGTGATGATTATTGGTGTCATAGATAAGTGTGTGTGATGATTATTAGTGTCATAGATGAGTGTGTGTGATGATTATTAGTGTCATAGATAAGTGTGTGTGATGATTATTAGTGTCATAGATGAGTGTGTGTGATGATTATTAGTGTCATAGATGAGTGTGTGTGATGATTATTGGTGTCATAGATGTGTGTGTGATGATTATTGGTGTCATAGATGAGTGTGTGTGATGATTATTGGTGTCATAGATGTGTGTGTGATGATTATTAGTGTCATAGATGAGTGTGTGTGATGATTATTGGTGTCATAGATGAGTGTGTGTGATGATTATTGGTGTCATAGATGAGTGTGTGTGATGATTATTAGTGTCATAGATGAGTGTGTGTGATGATTATTGGTGTCATAGATGTGTGTGTGATGATTATTGGTGTCATAGATGAGTGTGTGTGATGATTATTGGTGTCATAGATGAGTGTGTGTGATGATTATTAGTGTCATAGATGAGTGTGTGTGATGATTATTGGTGTCATAGATGAGTGTGTGTGATGATTATTGGTGTCATAGATGAGTGTGTGTGATGATTATTGGTGTTATAGATGAGTGTGTGTGATGATTATTAGTGTCATAGATGAGTGTGTGTGATGATTATTGGTGTTATAGATGAGTGTGTGTGATGATTATTGGTGTCATAGATGTGTGTGTGATGATTATTGGTGTCATAGATGTGTGTGTGATGATTATTGGTGTCATAGATGTGTGTGTGATGATTATTGGTGTCATAGATGAGTGTGTGTGATGATTATTGGTGTCATAGATGAGTGTGTGTGATGATATTGGTGTCAGATGAGTGTGTGTGATGATATTAGTGTCATAGATGAGTGTGTGTGATGATTATTAGTGTCATAGATGTGTGTGTGATGATTATTGGTGTCATAGATGAGTGTGTGTGATGATATTGGTGTCATAGATGAGTGTGTGTGATGATTATTAGTGTCATAGATGAGTGTGTGTGATGATTATTGGTGTCATAGATGTGTGTGTGATGATTATTGGTGTCATAGATGAGTGTGTGTGATGATATTAGTGTCATAGATGAGTGTGTGTGATGATATTAGTGTCATAGATGAGTGTGTGTGATGATATTAGTGTCATAAATGAGTGTGTGTGATGATATTGGTGTCAGATGAGTGTGTGATGATATTGGTGTCAGATGAGTGTGTGTGATGATACTGGTGTCAGATGAGTGTGTGTGATGATATTGGTGTCAGATGAGTGTGTGTGATGATACTGGTGTCAGATGAGTGTGTGTGATGATATTAGTGTCATAGATGAGTGTGTGTGATGATATTGGTGTCATAGATGAGTGTGTGTGATGATATTGGTGTCATAGATGAGTGTGTGTGATGATTATTAGTGTCATAGATGAGTGTGTGTGATGATTATTAGTGTCATAGATGATTGTGTGTGATGATATTAGTGTCATAGATGAGTGTGTGTGATGATTATTAGTGTCATAGATGAGTGTGTGTGATGATTATTAGTGTCATAGATGAGTGTGTGTGATGATATTAGTGTCATAGATGAGTGTGTGTGATGATTATTAGTGTCATAGATGAGTGTGTGTGATGATTATTAGTGTCATAGATGAGTGTGTGTGATGATTATTAGTGTCATAGATGAGTGTGTGTGATGATATTAGTGTCATAGATGAGTGTGTGTGATGATTATTAGTGTCATAGATGAGTGTGTGTGATGATTATTAGTGTCATAGATGATTGTGTGTGATGATATTAGTGTCATAGATGAGTGTGTGTGATGATTATTAGTGTCATAGATGAGTGTGTGTGATGATTATTAGTGTCATAGATGAGTGTGTGTGATGATATTAGTGTCATAGATGAGTGTGTGTGATGATTATTGGTGTCATAGATGAGTGTGTGTGATGATATTGGTGTCAGATGAGTGTGTGTGATGATTATTAGTGTCATAGATGAGTGTGTGTGATGATTATTGGTGTCATAGATGAGTGTGTGATGATATTGGTGTCAGATGAGTGTGTGTGATGATTATTGGTGTCATAGATGAGTGTGTGATGATATTGGTGTCAGATGAGTGTGTGTGATGATTATTGGTGTCATAGATGAGTGTGTGTGATGATTATTGGTGTCATAGATGAGTGTGTGATGATATTGGTGTCAGATGAGTGTGTGTGATGATTATTGGTGTCATAAATGAGTGTGTGTGATGATTATTGGTGTCATAGATGAGTGTGTGTGATGATTATTGGTGTCATAAATGAGTGTGTGTGATGATTATTGGTGTCATAGATGAGTGTGTGATGATTATTGGTGTCATAAATGAGTGTGTGTGATGATTATTGATGTCATAGATGAGTGTGTGTGATGATTATTGGTGTCATAAATGAGTGTGTGTGATGGATATTGGTGTCAGATGAGTGTGTGTGATGATATTGTGTCATAGATGAGTGTGTGTGATGATTATTAGTGTCATAGATGAGTGTGTGTGATGATTATTAGTGTCATAGATGAGTGTGTGTGATGATTATTAGTGTCATAGATGAGTGTGTGTGATGATTATTAGTGTCATAGATGAGTGTGTGTGATGATTATTAGTGTCATAGATGAGTGTGTGATGATATTGGTGTCAGATGAGTGTGTGTGATGATTATTGGTGTCATAGATGAGTGTGTGTGATGATATTGGTGTCAGATGAGTGTGTGTGATGATTATTAGTGTCATAGATGAGTGTGTGTGATGATTATTGGTGTCATAGATGAGTGTGTGATGATATTGGTGTCAGATGAGTGTGTGTGATGATTATTGGTGTCATAAATGAGTGTGTGTGATGATTATTGGTGTCATAGATGAGTGTGTGATGATTATTGGTGTCATAAATGAGTGTGTGTGATGATTATTGATGTCATAGATGAGTGTGTGTGATGATTATTAGTGTCATAGATGAGTGTGTGTGATGATATTAGTGTCATAGATGAGTGTGTGTGATGATTATTAGTGTCATAGATGAGTGTGTGTGATGATTATTAGTGTCATAGATGAGTGTGTGTGATGATTATTAGTGTCATAGATGAGTGTGTGTGATGATATTAGTGTCATAGATGAGTGTGTGTGATGATTATTAGTGTCATAGATGAGTGTGTGTGATGATTATTGGTGTCATAGATGAGTGTGTGTGATGATATTGGTGTCAGATGAGTGTGTGTGATGATTATTAGTGTCATAGATGAGTGTGTGTGATGATTATTGGTGTCATAGATGAGTGTGTGATGATATTGGTGTCAGATGAGTGTGTGTGATGATTATTGGTGTCATAAATGAGTGTGTGTGATGATTATTGGTGTCATAGATGAGTGTGTGATGATTATTGGTGTCATAAATGAGTGTGTGTGATGATTATTGATGTCATAGATGAGTGTGTGTGATGATTATTGGTGTCATAAATGAGTGTGTGTGATGGATATTGGTGTCAGATGAGTGTGTGTGATGATATTAGTGTCATAGATGAGTGTGTGTGATGATTATTGGTGTCATAGATGAGTGTGTGATGATATTGGTGTCAGATGAGTGTGTGTGATGATTATTGGTGTCATAAATGAGTGTGTGTGATGATTATTGGTGTCATAGATGAGTGTGTGATGATTATTGGTGTCATAAATGAGTGTGTGTGATGATTATTGATGTCATAGATGAGTGTGTGTGATGATTATTGGTGTCATAAATGAGTGTGTGTGATGGATATTGGTGTCAGATGAGTGTGTGTGATGATATTGGTGTCATAGATGAGTGTGTGTGATGATTATTAGTGTCATAGATGAGTGTGTGTGATGATTATTAGTGTCATAGATGAGTGTGTGTGATGATTATTAGTGTCATAGATGAGTGTGTGTGATGATTATTAGTGTCATAGATGAGTGTGTGTGATGATTATTGGTGTCATAGATGAGTGTGTGTGATGATATTGGTGTCAGATGAGTGTGTGTGATGATTATTAGTGTCATAGATGAGTGTGTGTGATGATTATTGGTGTCATAGATGAGTGTGTGATGATATTGGTGTCAGATGAGTGTGTGTGATGATTATTGGTGTCATAAATGAGTGTGTGTGATGATTATTGGTGTCATAGATGAGTGTGTGATGATTATTGGTGTCATAAATGAGTGTGTGTGATGATTATTGATGTCATAGATGAGTGTGTGTGATGATTATTAGTGTCATAGATGAGTGTGTGTGATGATTATTAGTGTCATAGATGAGTGTGTGTGATGATATTAGTGTCATAGATGAGTGTGTGTGATGATTATTAGTGTCATAGATGAGTGTGTGTGATGATTATTAGTGTCATAGATGAGTGTGTGTGATGATTATTAGTGTCATAGATGAGTGTGTGTGATGATATTAGTGTCATAGATGAGTGTGTGTGATGATTATTGGTGTCATAGATGAGTGTGTGTGATGATTATTGGTGTCATAGATGAGTGTGTGATGATATTGGTGTCAGATGAGTGTGTGTGATGATTATTGGTGTCATAAATGAGTGTGTGTGATGATTATTGGTGTCATAGATGAGTGTGTGATGATTATTGGTGTCATAAATGAGTGTGTGTGATGATTATTGATGTCATAGATGAGTGTGTGTGATGATTATTGGTGTCATAAATGAGTGTGTGTGATGGATATTGGTGTCAGATGAGTGTGTGTGATGATATTGGTGTCATAGATGAGTGTGTGTGATGATTATTAGTGTCATAGATGAGTGTGTGTGATGATATTAGTGTCATAGATGAGTGTGTGTGATGATATTGGTGTCAGATGAGTGTGTGTGATGATTATTGGTGTCATAAATGAGTGTGTGTGATGGATATTAGTGTCATAGATGAGTGTGTGTGATGATATTAGTGTTATAGATGAGTGTGTGTGATGATTATTGGTGTCATAGATGAGTGTGTGTGATGATATTGGTGTCAGATGAGTGTGTGTGATGATTATTGGTGTCATAAATGAGTGTGTGTGATGGATATTGGTGTCAGATGAGTGTGTGTGATGATATTGGTGTCATAGATGAGTGTGTGTGATGATTATTAGTGTCATAGATGAGTGTGTGTGATGATATTAGTGTCATAGATGAGTGTGTGTGATGATATTAGTGTCATAGATGAGTGTGTGTGATGATTATTGGTGTCAGATGAGTGTGTGTGATGATATTGGTGTCAGATGAGTGTGTGTGATGATTATTGGTGACATAAATGAGTGTGTGTGATGATATTGGTGTCATAGATGAGTGTGTGTGATGATTATTAGTGTCATAGATGAGTGTGTGTGATGATATTGGTGTCATAGATGAGTGTGTGTGATGATTATTAGTGTCATAGATGAGTGTGTGTGATGATATTAGTGTCATAGATGAGTGTGTGATGATATTGGTGTTATAGATGAGTGTGTGTGATGATTATTAGTGTCATAGATGAGTGTGTGTGATGATTATTAGTGTCATAGATGAGTGTGTGTGATGATTATTGGTGTCATAAATGAGTGTGTGTGATGATTATTAGTGTCATAGATGAGTGTGTGTGATGATTATTGGTGTCATAAATGAGTGTGTGTGATGATTATTGATGTCATAGATGAGTGTGTGTGATGATTATTGGTGTCATAAATGAGTGTGTGTGATGATTATTGATGTCATAGATGAGTGTGTGTGATGATTATTGGTGTCATAAATGAGTGTGTGTGATGGATATTGGTGTCAGATGAGTTTGTGTGATGATATTAGTGTCATAGATGAGTGTGTGTGATGATATTAGTGTCATAGATGAGTGTGTGTGATGATATTAGTGTCATAGATGAGTGTGTGTGATGATATTAGTGTCATAGATGAGTGTGTGTGATGATATTAGTGTCATAGATGAGTGTGTGTGATGATATTGGTGTCAGATGAGTGTGTGTGATGATATTGGTGTCAGATGAGTGTGTGATGATATTGGTGTCAGATGAGTGTGTGTGATGATATTAGTGTCAAAGATGAGTGTGTGTGATGATATTGGTGTCATAAATGAGTGTGTGTGATGATATTTGTGTCATAGATGAGTGTGTGTGATGATATTAGTGTCATAGATGAGTGTGTGTGATGATATTAGTGTCATAGATGAGTGTGTGTGATGATATTGGTGTCAGATGAGTGTGTGATGATATTGGTGTCAGATGAGTGTGTGTGATGATATTAGTGTCATAGATGAGTGTGTGTGATGATATTGGTGTCATAGATGAGTGTGTGTGATGATATTGGTGTCATAAATGAGTGTGTGTGATGATATTAGTGTCATAGATGAGTGTGTGTGATGATATTGGTGTCATAAATGAGTGTGTGTGATGATATTGGTGTCATAGATGAGTGTGTGTGATGATATTGGTGTCAGATGAGTGTGTGTGATGATATTGGTGTCATAAATGAGTGTGTGTGATGATATTAGTGTCATAAATGAGTGTGTGTGATGATATTGGTGTCATAGATGAGTGTGTGTGATGATATTGGTGTCATAAATGAGTGTGTGTGATGATATTAGTGTCATAGATGAGTGTGTGTGATGATATTGGTGTCATAAATGAGTGTGTGTGATGATATTAGTGTCATAGATGAGTGTGTGTGATGATATTAGTGTCATAGATGAGTGTGTGTGATGATATTGGTGTCATAGATGAGTGTGTGTGATGATATTGGTGTCAGATGAGTGTGTGTGATGATATTAGTGTCATAGATGAGTGTGTGTGATGATTATTAGTGTCATAGATGAGTGTGTGTGATGATTATTAGTGTCATAGATGAGTGTGTGTGATGATTATTGGTGTCATAGATGAGTGTGTGTGATGATTATTAGTGTCATAGATGAGTGTGTGTGATGATATTAGTGTCATAGATGAGTGTGTGTGATGATATTAGTGTCATAGATGAGTGTGTGTGATGATATTGGTGTCAGATGAGTGTGTTTGATGATATTGGTGTCAGATGAGTGTGTGTGATGATATTAGTGTCAGATGAGTGTGTGTGATGATATTAGTGTCATAAATGAGTGTGTGTGATGATATTAGTGTCAGATGAGTGTGTGTGATGATATTAGTGTCATAAATGAGTGTGTGTGATGATATTGGTGTCAGATGAGTGTGTGTGATGATTATTGGTGTCATAAATGAGTGTGTGTGATGGATATTAGTGTCATAGATGAGTGTGTGTGATGATATTAGTGTTATAGATGAGTGTGTGTGATGATTATTGGTGTCATAGATGAGTGTGTGTGATGATATTGGTGTCAGATGAGTGTGTGTGATGATTATTGGTGTCATAAATGAGTGTGTGTGATGGATATTGGTGTCAGATGAGTGTGTGTGATGATATTGGTGTCATAGATGAGTGTGTGTGATGATTATTAGTGTCATAGATGAGTGTGTGTGATGATATTAGTGTCATAGATGAGTGTGTGTGATGATATTAGTGTCATAGATGAGTGTGTGTGATGATTATTGGTGTCAGATGAGTGTGTGTGATGATATTGGTGTCAGATGAGTGTGTGTGATGATTATTGGTGTCATAAATGAGTGTGTGTGATGATATTGGTGTCATAGATGAGTGTGTGTGATGATTATTAGTGTCATAGATGAGTGTGTGTGATGATATTGGTGTCATAGATGAGTGTGTGTGATGATATTGGTGTCAGATGAGTGTGTGTGATGATATTGGTGTCAGATGAGTGTGTGTGATGATATTAGTGTTATAGATGAGTGTGTGTGATGATATTGGTGTCGGATGAGTGTGTGTGATGATATTGGTGTCAGATGAGTGTGTGTGATGATATTAGTGTCATAGATGAGTGTGTGTGATGATATTGGTGTCAGATGAGTGTGTGTGATGATATTGGTGTCAGATGAGTGTGTGTGATGATATTAGTGTCATAGATGAGTGTGTGTGATGATATTGGTGTCAGATGAGTGTGTGTGATGATTATTAGTGTCATAGATGAGTGTGTGTGATGATATTAGTGTCATAGATGAGTGTGTGTGATGATTATTAGTGTCATAGATGAGTGTGTGTGATGATATTGGTGTCATAGATGAGTGTGTGTGATGATATTGGTGTCAGATGAGTGTGTTTGATGATATTAGTGTCATAGATGAGTGTGTGTGATGATATTGGTGTCATAGATGAGTGTGTGTGATGATATTGGTGTCAGATGAGTGTGTGTGATGATATTAGTGTCATAGATGAGTGTGTGTGATGATTATTAGTGTCATAGATGAGTGTGTGTGATGATATTGGTGTCATAGATGAGTGTGTGTGATGATATTGGTGTCAGATGAGTGTGTGTGATGATATTAGTGTCATAGATGAGTGTGTGTGATGATATTGGTGTCAGATGAGTGTGTGTGATGATTATTGGTGTCATAGATGAGTGTGTGTGATGATATTGGTGTCATAGATGAGTGTGTGTGATGATATTGGTGTCAGATGAGTGTGTGTGATGATTATTGGTGTCATAGATGAGTGTGTGTGATGATATTGGTGTCATAGATGAGTGTGTGTGATGATATTGGTGTCAGATGAGTGTGTTTGATGATATTAGTGTCATAGATGAGTGTGTGTGATGATATTGGTGTCATAGATGAGTGTGTGTGATGATATTGGTGTCAGATGAGTGTGTGTGATGATATTAGTGTCATAGATGAGTGTGTGTGATGATTATTAGTGTCATAGATGAGTGTGTGTGATGATATTGGTGTCATAGATGAGTGTGTGTGATGATATTGGTGTCAGATGAGTGTGTGTGATGATATTAGTGTCATAGATGAGTGTGTGTGATGATATTGGTGTCAGATGAGTGTGTGTGATGATTATTGGTGTCATAGATGAGTGTGTGTGATGATATTGGTGTCATAGATGAGTGTGTGTGATGATATTGGTGTCAGATGAGTGTGTGTGATGATTATTGGTGTCATAGATGAGTGTGTGTGATGATATTGGTGTCAGATGAGTGTGTGTGATGTACCTCTGTAGGCTGGACTCCGGTAAACACCCGGCGAAGCAGCGTCTGAACCAGAGCCGGTACGGCAGCGAGTGAAGAGACCCGGAAGACTTCAGATGAGCCAGAAGACCAGCGTCCTCCTGAGACAGGAAGTGCTCCAGACTCTTCGGCTGCAGCAACACGAGAAAACACAAGAAGAGAGAGAATAAAGGAGAGGATAAAGGAGAGAATAAAGGAGAGAATAAAGGAGAGAATAAAGGAGAGAAGAAGAGAGAGAATAAAGGAGAGAAGAAGAGAGAGAATAAAGGAGAGAAGAAAGGAGAGAATAAAGGAGAGAAGAAGAGAGAGAATAAAGGAGAGAATAAAGGAGAGAATAAAGGAGAGAAGAAGAGAGAGAATAAAGGAGAGAAGAAGAGAGAGAATAAAGGAGAGGATAAAGGAGAGAATAAAGGAGAGAATAAAGGAGAGAAGAAGAGAGAGAATAAAGGAGAGAAGAAGAGAGAGAATAAAGGAGAGAATAAAGGAGAGAATAAAGGAGAGAAGAAGAGAGAATAAAGGAGATAATAAAGGAGAGAATAAAGGAGAGAATAAAGGAGAGAAGAAGAGAGAGGATAAAGGAGAGAAGAAGAGAGAGGATAAAGGAGAGAAGAAGAGAGAGGATAAAGGAGAGAAGAAGAGAGAGGATAAAGGAGAGAAGAAGAGAGAGGATAAAGGAGAGAAGAAGAGAGAGAATAAAGGAGAGAAGAAGAGAGAGAATAAAGGAGAGAAGAAGAGAGAGAATAAAGGAGAGAAGAAGACAGAATAAAGGAGAGAAGAAGAGAGAATAAAGGAGAGAAGAAGAGAGAATAAAGGAGAGAAGAAGAGAGAGGATAAAGGAGAGAAGAAGAGAGAGGATAAAGGAGAGAATAAAGGAGAGAAGAAGAGAGAGGATAAAGGAGAGAAGAAGAGAGAGGATAAAGGAGAGAAGAAGAGAGAGAATAAAGGAGAGAAGAAGAGAGAGGATAAAGGAGAGAAGAAGAGAGAGGATAAAGGAGAGAATAAAGGAGAGGATAAAGGAGAGAAGAAGAGAGAGAATAAAGGAGAGAAGAAGAGAGAGAATAAAGGAGAGAATAAAGGAGAGAATAAAGGAGAGAATAAAGGAGAGAATAAAGGAGAGAATAAAGGAGAGAAGAAGAGAGAGGATAAAGGAGAGAAGAAGAGAGAGAATAAAGGAGAGAAGAA
>NC_136891.1:2030343-2032843 GCF_949152265.1 Phoxinus phoxinus | reverse complement strand
ATGCAGCTTTGTGTGCCGACAAAGCAGACTGGTGTCATTACTTTAGTATTTCACAAGTTTTAAAAAAAACAAGCATGTGGAAGTATAGATAATTTCATTATTAACTGAAATCAAGCATTACAACACTTTCTGATGTGTTATTAACGAAATATGGTGCCCAGAATATGCCTCTCCATGCAGCTTTGTGTGCCGACAAAGCAGACTGGAGGTGTCATTACTTTAGTATTTCACAAGTTCTCAAAAAAACAAGCATGTGGAGGTATAGATAATTTCATTAGTAACTGAAATCAAGCATTACAACACTTTCTGATGTGTTATTAACGAAATATGGTACCCAGAATATGCCTCTCCATGCAGCTTTGTGTGCCGACAAAGCAGACTGGAGGTGTCATTACTTTAGTATTTCACAAGTTCTCAAAAAAACAAGCATGTGGAGGTATAGATAATTTCATTCTTAAATGAAATCAAGCATTACAACACTTTCTGATGTGTTATTATTGAAATATGGTACCCAGAATATGCCTCTCCATGCAGCTTTGTGTGCCGACGATGCATACTGGAGGTGTCATTACTTTAATATTTCACAAGTTCTCAAAAAAACAAGCACATAGAGGTATAGATCATTTCATTCTTAAACGAAATCTTGCATTACAACATTTTCTGATGTGTTATTAACGAAATATGGTACCCAGAATATGCACCTTTATTTGCCGACAAAGCATACTGGAGGTGTCATTACTTTAGTATTTCTCAAGTTCTCAAAAAAACAAGCATGTGGAAGTATAGATAATTTCATTCTTAAATGAAATCAAGCATTACAACATTTTCTGATGTGTTATTATTGAAATATGGTACCCAGAATATGCCTCTGAATATGAATATTACACCTCCAGAATATGCCAATAAAGGTGCATGTTCTGGGTACCATATTTCAATAATAACACATCAGAAAATGTTGTAATGCTTGATTTCGTTTAAGAATGAAATGATCTATTCCTCTACTGTACGTGCTTGTTTTTTTGAGAACTTGAGAAATACTAAAGTAATGACACCTCCAGTATGCATCGTCGGCACACAAAGCTGCATGGAGAGGCATATTCTGGGTACCATATTTCAATAATAACACATCAGAAAATGTTGTAATGCTTGATTTCATTTAAGAATGAAATTATCTATACTTCCACATGCTTGTTTTTTTGAGAACTTGAGAAATACTAAAGTAATGACACCTCCAGTATGCTTTGTCGGCAAATAAAGGTGCATATTCTGGGAACCATATTTCGTTAATAACACATCAGAAAATGTTGTAATGCAAGATTTCGTTTAAGAATGAAATGATCTATACCTCTATGTGCTTGTTTTTTTGAGAACTTGTGAAATATTAAAGTAATGACACCTCCAGTATGCTTTGTCGGCAAATAAAGTTGCATATTCTGTGTACCATATTTCGTTAATAACACATCAGAAAATGTTGTAATGCTTGATTTCATTTAAGAATTAAATTATCTATACCTCCACATGCTTGTTTTTTTGAGAACTTGAGAAATACTAAAGTAATGACACCTCCAGTCTGCTTTGTCGGCAAATAAAGGTGCATGTTCTGGGTACCATATTTCGTTAATAACACATCAGAAAGTGTTGTAATGCTTGATTTCATTTAAGAATGAAATTATCTATACCTCCACATGCTTGTTTTTTTGAGAACTTGTGAAATACTAAAGTAATGACACCTCCAGTCTGCTTTGTCGGCACACAAAGCTGCATGGAGAGGCATATTCTGGGTACCATATTTCGTTAATAACACATCAGAAAATGTTGTAATGCAAGATTTCGTTTAAGAATGAAATGATCTATACCTCTATGTGCTTGTTTTTTTGAGAACTTGTGAAATATTAAAGTAATGACACCTCCAGTATGCATCGTCGGCACACAAAGTTGCATGGAGAGGCATATTCTGGGTACCATATTTCGTTAATAACACATCAGAAAGTGTTGTAATGCTTGATTTCATTTAAGAATGAAATTATCTATACCTCCACATGCTTGTTTTTTTGAGAACTTGTGAAATACTAAAGTAATGACACCTCCAGTCTGCTTTGTCGGCACACAAAGCTGCATGGAGAGGCATATTCTGGGTACCATATTTCGTTGATTACACATCAGAAAGTGTTGTAATGCTTGATTTCAGTTACTAATGAAATTATCTATACCTCCACATGCTTGTTTTTTTGAGAACTTGTGAAATACTAAAGTAATGACACCTCCAGTATGCTTTGTCGGCAAATAAAGGTGCATATTCTGGGAACCATATTTCGTTAATAACACATCAGAAAATGTTGTAATGCAAGATTTCGTTTAAGAATGAAATTATCTATACCTCTATGTGCTTGTTTTTTTGAGAACTTGTGAAATATTAAAGTAATGACACCTCCAGTATGCTTTGTCGGCAAATAAAGTTGCATATTCTGTGTACCATATTTCGTTAATAACACATCAGAAA
>NC_136891.1:1997843-2025343 GCF_949152265.1 Phoxinus phoxinus | reverse complement strand
ACTCGGATTTTGCTTAAGCGCACTGATATCAGATTTGGGGAAATGAAGCAGTCCTGCAAAAGACTTCATTTTCTTCTCATTCAGCGTGTCTTCATCGGTCAGCCCGTCCCGAGCAAAATATCGCTTGTAGCACTCTTCAATTTCATTGTGAATATAGTCCGGGTCAAGTTTATTGATCCTTAGTCTTGAGAATCCCAGGTACCATTCAAAGAAATCATATCTCTCCTCAACGTCACTTCTATGTTTACTGATCAATGTACAGTATTGTTGTTCACGAGGGTTTTTTGCACTGAAATCATGAATGTACTTGCAAACCTGGAGAAACCCGAAGTAGCCCCTGTTATTGAAACTGGAGGTGTCTTCTGACTCGTGCTCAGCTGCATTTTCTTCCTCTTGAAACGCTTTAACGGCTGAGTTTGCAATGTCCAAAACCGTTTCTGTGTTTGCGTATGCATTTGTGTTCAGAATGGTCCGCAAGTGGCTTTTGTGAACTTGCCCCAGTGTGTCCATAATATGAGATTTTGTGGGCGCTCTGGCAATGGCCTTTTTTGCCCAGCTTTCTGCCCATTCATATTTGTTTGTACTTCCCTCAAGGTAATAGAAACGTGCAAGTGCTTGAGGATAAAAAGGGTCAGTGGTGAACAAATCTGAACCCTGCTTCAACAATCTAATGCATTCATCGTGCTTCATCATGAGGTGAAGAATGAGTTTGGAAAACTTGTATTTTTCCGTGTCGACCCTTGCGGTTAACATTTTCTTGCAAATCCGCATGTAATCACTCTCCTTTCCTGTTACCATGTTTTGCAAGAAGTCCGAAGCGATGTTGAATCTTGTCAGTTGGTTGTCAGTGAGCATCCTCACACATGCATCTGCGATCAGTGGATGTGCCATGCGTATGCAGTCGGTTTTTGGTTTTCCTTCTGAGAATATGACTATGAGATTAATGAAAGGCTTCATTATGGCTTCCAGTGGGCCGTTTCCCTCATCGGAGGACCGCTTTGTTTCTGCAATGAATTCCTCGCACAAAAGCCTCGACAAGTGCGAGCCTGGGACGTATGAATTTATCAAAGCCAAAAAACTGAGAAGTCTTGTGCTTTTGGACTTTGGATAGCTTTTAACATGTTTCACCATTTTTGCTGTGATCAGTTTCTCCGCGTCCTCTTTCTGGAAACCTCCCTGCATTATATTAAAAGCATGGAAGTTCTCTGACACTGTCTTGTATTTCTTCTTCAGCTCCTTTTTTTTTTGATCAAACCTCTCTTTCTCGTTGGGAGAGAGCCTCATTGTAATTTCCACTTTGCCTGTTGCTCGGACGGTTGTAGTCCTGCAGTTTAAAATGATCACCGCTGGAGTGTCTGTACTGATGTCCCTCTTACGGATTTCGTCAATCAGGTTTTCCCAGAGAGAATTCTTGATCGGCTGATCAATGTTTTCCTTGGTGTCCAGCAACAGCAGCACTGTTTTCTGATCATGTTCGGCATGTTGTTGTTCATTAGACAGGAGAAAAAGGTCCACCACTTGTTTCGGCAGCTTTTTATCTTCTAAATAAGACTCGATCACTTTGGCACATCTGAGGTCTTTGTGAAAACGCCAAAGCACTTGCATGGCGAGGGTTGAGCCTCCACTGCCAGGCTGGTATGGTAAAGAAACTTCAGTGATCAGACATCTTTTCCTTTTTTTTCTCTCAATTAACTTTATTAACTCTTGAAAGCAATCCCTTTCTACAAATGGTGAGTTCTCTGGGGTGCTAAAGTTCAGCCATTGTGGAGGCGCTCCTTTAAGATAATCAGTCTCGTGCTTCATAGAGTCAATCGCTGAGTCTCCGGTCTCAAACATATCCGACCACACGACGTCGAGGCATGACAGGGAATCTCTAAGGTTAGTTGGCATTGCGGTTGCATCATTCATTTCGGAGCTGGGTTTGATTGGACACTAAATAAAATAGTGTTTTATTTTTCCGTTTTCTTTCCAAGAATGGGGATATTTGTGAGAGGAGTGTTTCAAAATGGTTAATAAATCCCTGTGAAGCCTTGTTGCAGTGCGACGGAGAAGGAGATCAAGATACCTATAGCAGAATGCAGAATAAAGACAAATAATTGCTGAGGGGGAACAAAAGAAGCAGAAATAGAGACAAAAATCACTTTGACATGGTCTTAGATAAGGTTTTTGGGTTCATTCACCACAGCCATATATGAACTCTATCCATTTGTTGTTGTTTTTATGTTGTATGTATTAATAACAGTCTGGACTAGTAAACTCTCAAGTGTCTGCTTTCTAAGGATACAATGGTTGTATAGTCAGAATGATTTAAAGAGCAGAAACCTTTTTATTTTTGTTATGTCATCATTTATGCACACCTTTTTCAAAATTGAAATGGGATTAATGGGTTTTTTCTTTTTTATTATAAGCTCAGACTGTCTCCTGCCTCCTTGCAATATTCCCTGACCAGCGTTCAAAGCAAACCTACACCCATCCAAGTATGTGCTTCACAACATGAATAACAATAAAATAACATAATTATAGCTATAATGACAAAAACATTTAAAAATTACATTTATTTAAAACTTAAACATATATTACCTATTTTTGAAACACTAGTTAAATAATAAATGCACTTGTATTAGACAGTGAAATTGATGAATTGTCTTACCGTTCTGCTAACAGTCAGATTCTGCAGTATTCAATAATTAGGCAGCCGCAGCACACCTTTTATTTGCCAAGAAACGTGTGTAAAACCCCACCCCCTTTTGTGTCATACATTTTTGTCTTTTGTTTCACAATACATAAAAATGTAGGTGAAACTTGAGGGCTGCATTTTTGTGTAGGCCTATTGTGATACAGAAGATCTGTTGTCTGTTCAAATGTATCTGTCACATTGCTAATGCTTATGCTTATGTTTGTTTATGTTACGTCGTATGGAGAGTGTTACCCTTGCCTGTACCAGTTTTGTTTTAGTTTGATTCTAGTAAAAGTTTGAATTGGAACTTTGGGCCTCAGCCTGTCTTCATCCGCACCATACCCGTGACAGATTGACCGACCCCCCTAAAATGGACGATTGGGTAAAAATTTTCGTCCTGGCCAAGGAGAGCCAAGATCTCCCAGCCTTTGCCCGTGGAGGGTCGTTTGAGGGAACCCGTCTGGCCAGATTTCGCGGGACCCGTGGAGGCCGCAGTAGAGGCGGTGGTCGAGATGGACCCCGACACCATTCTCCGCTTTGGTCCCTCTTCGACCCTGGACGGTTGACGTCCAGCTCCAAGCCGCCTGCACCGCTGGTCCCGTCCAGCCCAGAGCTTCCTGCGCCAGAGCCCGCTGATCCTGCGCCAGAGCCCGCTGATCCTGCGCCAGAGGCCGCTGATCCTGCGCCAGAGCCTGCTGATCCTGCGCCAGAGCCCGCTGATCCTGCGCCAGAGCCCGCTGATCCTGCGCCAGAGGCCGCTAATCCTGCGCCAGAGCCCTCATCACTGCCCAGCACAGAGCCCTCATCGCTGCCCAGCACAGAGCCCTCATCGCTGCCCAGCACAGAGCCCTCATCGCTGCCCAGCACAGAGCCCTCATCGCTGCCCAGCACAGAGCCCTCATCGCTGCCCAGCACAGAGCCCTCATCGCTGCCCAGCACAGAGCCCTCATCGCTGCCCAGCACAGAGCCCTCATCGCTGCCCAGCACAGAGCCCTCATCGCTGCCCAGCACAGAGCCCTCATCGCTGCCCAGCACAGAGCCCTCATCGCTGCCCAGCACAGAGCCCTCATCGCTGCCCAGCACAGAGCCCTCATCGCTGCCCAGCACAGAGCCCTCATCGCTGCCCAGCACAGAGCCCTCATCGCTGCCCAGCACAGAGCCCTCATCGCTGCCCAGCTCAGAGCCCTCATCGCTGCCCAGCACAGAGCCCTCATCGCTGCCCAGCACAGAGCCCTCATCGCTGCCCAGCACAGAGCCCTCATCGCTGCCCAGCACAGAGCCCTCATCGCTGCCCGGCACAGAGCTTCCTGCACCGCTGGTCCCGTCCAGCCCAGAGCTTCCTGCACCGCTGGTCCCGTCCAGCCCAGAGCTTCCTGCACCGCTGGTTCCGTCCAGTCCAGAGCTTCCTGCACCGCTGGTCCCGTCCAGCCCAGAGCTTCCTGCACCGCTGGTCCCGTCCAGCCCAGAGCTTCCTGCACCGCTGGTCCCGTCCAGCCCTGAGCTTCCTGCACCGCTGGTCCCGTCCAGCCCAGAGCTTCCTGCACCGCTGGTCCCGTCCAGCCCAGAGATTCCTGCACCGCTGGTTCCGTCCAGTCCAGAGCTTCCTGTACCGCTGGTCCCGTCCAGCCCAGAGCTTCCTGCACCGCTGGTCCCGTCCAGCCCAGAGCTTCCTGCACCGCTGGTCCCGTCCAGCCCTGAGCTTCCTGCACCGCTGGTCCCGTTCAGCCCAGAGCTTCCTGCACCGCTGGTCCCGTCCAGCCCAGGACCGCCTTCGCCGCTGGCCCCGGTCAGCTCAGAGTCCTCTTCGCCGCGGGTCCAGTCCAGTGCTGACCTCCCCAAGAAAATTTTGGGGGGGGGGCAATAAGTCCTCTGAGGGGATCGTGGAGGCCCTGCCGACGCGGTCGCCATGGCCGCCCGAAGGGTCCTCACCGCCATGGCCGCCCGAAGGGTCCTCACCGCCATGGACGCCCGAAGGGTCCTCACCGCCATGGCCGCCCGAAGGGTCCTCACCGCCATGGCCGCCCGAAGGGTCCTCACCGCCATGGCCGCCCGAAGGGTCCTCACCGCCATGGCCGCCCGAAGGGTCCTCACCGCCATGGCCGCCCGAAGGGTCCTCACCGCCATGGCCGCCCGAAGGGTCCTCACCGCCATGGCCGCCCGAAGGGTCCTCACCGCCATGGCCGCCCGAAGGGTCCTCACCGCCATGGCCGCCCGAAGGGTCCTCACCGCCATGGCCGCCCGAAGGGTCCTCACCGCCATGGCCGCCCGAAGGGTCCTCACCGCCGTGGCCGCCCGAAGGGTCCTCACCGCCGTGGCCGCCCAAAGGGTCCTCACCACCGTGGCCGCCCGAAGGGTCGTCTCCGCCGTGGCCGCCCGAAGGGTCCTCACCACCATGGACGCCTGAGGGTCCGTCTGCTCCGCCATGGCCACGCCCTCATCCTGCTCCGCCCTGCCCACCTGCACGTCCTGCTCCGCCCTGGAGGCTTCCTGCTCCAGATCGGCCACCTGTTCATCAGCCTCCAGGGCGCCCACCCTCCCACCCCTTTGGATGTTTTACGGCGCGAGGACGCGCCTGGGGGGAGGGGGGGGTTCTGTCACATTGCTAATGCTTATGCTTATGTTTGTTTATGTTACGTCGTATGGAGAGTGTTACCCTTGCCTGTACCAGTTTTGTTTTAGTTTGATTCTAGTAAAAGTTTGAATTGGAACTTTGGGCCTCAGCCTGTCTTCATCCGCACCATACCCGTGACAGTATCACTATTAAGCATACGGTACATTTATTTACAGGAAAAAGGTTGGGGAGGGTTTTCCATGAAGCAATATTCACAAAAGTTTATTTCATTTCTCTGAAAATGAAAGTAAGACACAATACTGCACTGAGTGTGGCAGAATGTGTTATTATGTTCCAGTTTGTCATTTGTTTCTATGGTTATTCATTGTATGACTAATTAGCGCTTGTACTTGAGTTCGTTATCACGTGTAGCCTGTATCTTTCCCTTCCATTCAGTTAATTGTCCAGTATTGTTTGTGCTTAGCACGCTGTTTCGTTGAGTTTTGGTGTATTGAATTATAAAAAAAATTGTTAAATAAACATCACTGCTATTTTTTAACCCCTGGCTTATCTTCATCATCTTTGGACTTAAAACGTGACAGCCACAGCTCTGTAGAGTTTAGCCTCAACCCGAATTAAACACACCTTATTCATTTAATCAAGTCCTTCAGGCTTATTTGAAAACATTACCTATTAAAAAAATATATCTAAATGATGATATATGCACTCAATGACAATTTCAGAACAGTTAGTTCATGCGTTTATGAGCTCAAGGCTAGATTATTGTAATGCTCTACTGGGTGGTTGCCCTGCACGCTTAATAAACAAACTCCAGCTGGTCCAAAACGCAGCAGCTCGAGTTCTTACCAGAACCAGGAAGTATGACCATATTAGCCCCGTTCTGTCAACACGGCATTGGCTCGCTAATATTAGTCTCTCTGTTCATCTCAAGGTTTAGTCAGCCGGATCCGGGCCGGATCCAGATCAGATGGAGGACCTGCACCTAAAGGCTAATTTTCTTAATTAAAAAAAATACATGTATCAAAATTGTTATGTGTGTGTGTGTGTAAATGTATGTGTGTATAAGTGTTTATGTATGTGCATATGTATATGGAAGATACACTGTTCTATGTTTATATTGTGTTATTTATATATATATATATATATATATATATTATTTATTTTTCTTTTATTTTTTATTGCTTGAAATAAACTTCATTAAATATATATAATATAAATACGTATTTAATGTATTTCTACACTTTGGAAAATATGCATGTCTGTTTAACCTTAGGGTCAACTGTTTACTCTTTTTCCTGTCAAATGAAAGTTAAACACACATTGATTCTAAGAAATTAAACCTGTAACTCTGCATAAATACCTCCAAGCTCTCGAAGAATACCAGACATATTCTGATGGGTTAGATTCATTCACTGCAAAGGAATGACAGGTTTCCTTTTCCGGAAATGAAAGTTTTATATCACCAAACATGAGTAGCATTTGGTTACAAAAGATAAATTCAATACACACTACGCACACACACAATATAAATGTAACCGGGGTATCCAGGGTAGCAAGAGGAAACAAGGATCTAGATACATGTACACACACACACACACACACACACACACTGTTTTCAGGTATTCTCTGCACACGCAGATTTCAGTTATGATGCATATACTTGTATATTATAATGCTTATAAAAGTGTGTGTGTACGTGTGTCTCTGTGTGTATGTGCATGGGTGTGTGTGAGAGAGAATGTGCGAGTGTGTGAGAGAGAATGTATGAGTGTGTGTATAGGTTTATATTACATTTTGGGGACCAATTAAAGATGGTAAAACCTGAGATCACCTACATTTTAGGGCACAGCAGCCACGTGGGGAAATGATAAATAAACATAGGCCTACTAAATACATTTATATATATATTTTTTTTTTAGTGCATAAAGCTTTCTGTGATGGGTAGGTTTAGGGTTAGTGTAAGTGAAAAAGAATATAAAGTTTGTACAGTATTAAAATCATTACATCTATGGAGAGTCCCCATAAAACAGTGTGTGTGTGTGTGTGTGTGTGTGTGGATACTGCGTTGTCACACAATATCAAATTACTTTTTTTCAATACAGAAGCATTGTTACTGTCCATAGTGTTTGAAGCTGTTCAGGGTGCTAGTTAATAATTTTGTTATCATTTACCCTTAAAAATAAAAATAATAATCATAAAAATAATTATATAAATGATTGTTCATAGCTTTACATCTTCAGAACAGGATCACTACTGCATGACCCACTCTTCATCTCTATACTTGAACTACACAAGCATGAATTGAGTTTATAAGATTTAAAGTCCACAGAGTGACAAGCTCAGGACAGTTAAAATATATCAGAGCTCATTCTGAAATAAATATCAGCATATATAGTATATTAACTATTTCTGTCTTTAAGCATGTATATTCTGTCTGGCATTTACTGGATAGTTTCGGGACAAAGGGGCCAATACGAATATCTTTAGAGAGTAAATATATTTATATCTTTGTTTGGTTGTAACCACCAATACAAATTAACAGAATTATATGCATTAATTTTCAATTTAAACATTCGGAAGTAAAAATTGTGATGCCAGGCCTGGATTATAATATTTTTGAGCATGGAAATCTCATAAAAGTGCACCGTGGTAATAATTCTTCATTCAAGCCATACATTTTATGAGGTCTTGCTTTATTTGAGCAATGAAGCGGAAAAAATACAAAGTACAAAGGTAAAGTGAAGGCACTGAAACTTTTAGAAAAATACAGCCATTCAACAGTATTAGTGTAAAAACCAAACCAGGAAAATGACATCTTTACCCATCTAGTGTTATAAAAACTTTCATATCTGTTTAATAAACCTCATAAGCAGATAAACCCCCAGAATGTGAGAAAACATGCTAAATTAAAGGTGTATATTACCAGATTAATACATTCAATATAGATTTAAGAAATGCAATTGTTTTTTCTTTAGTTTTCCAAACAAGTATATAGGGTGGTAAAAAAATGCTGATTCGTTTAGAACATCATCCACATTTCCAATAATTATTAACGATACTAATATTCTCATGGTGTTATTTTAAAATACTTTGATGAATAATTGTGTTATATAATGTTACACAGTAGAAAAGGTTTGTTTAGGAGAGGGATCTGGAGCTGAAAGAGGTTCTGCTGTAGCTAAAGCTGCTGTATTTGGACGAGGAAGAAGGGGATAAAGAGTAATCCACGCTGCCCCTTCGGGATCCGCTCCGAGATCCCGAGGCAGATCCGGGATTGGAGAGGTTGTAGGGGCTGCTGATTCCCCGTGATGAAACCGTGGCGGCGGGAAGCATTCGGACTTCCGTCTTCTCCTCGTTCATGCAACCTTCCAGAGCCTCCTTGTAGGATATCCTCAGCTTGGTCTTGGGGCAGGTCAGGGTTTTTGGGTGGTGACGTGAATCCTGGAGCCTCTGAGCCGCTCTCATGTCCAGCCAGCCTAGATGCAAAGCCTCCTCAAGGGACCGTCTGGTCCCGAGCTCTGGGTCGAAAAGCCCGCCGGTTAAATACTGGAATTCGAGGAAGCGCTGGCCAGCCTCGTACGGAAGCCACTTTTCTTTGACGGCCTCTGCGGCGGACATTTTACGCTTGGTTTTCACATCTTCAAAACCAATATACGCTTTCTGGGCAGGTTTTATCCTGTTAGCCATTTCCTCATCGAGGACACCGATGCGGGCTGCTTCCTGAATAGACATGCGACGACCATTTTCAGGGTTCACAATTCCACCGGTGCAAGCTTGTGCCTCCAGGAGTCGTTGTCCTGTGATGGAATCGATGATTCCTCGCTTCATAGCGTCACACACACTGATCTTCTCCAGCTTCTCTGTGTCAAAAATTGCTCCAACTGGATTCTGTTCCTCAATTATTTCTACTAATGGGGTCAGTTTGACTGACATGCTGGAAATATGCTTGGAGGAGTTTGTTGAGAATGGATCTTGCAGAGTGGAGCTACTCTCGAGTGTTTTAACAGTTTCGGTTTTGATGGTCTGACTTTTCATGCTCATCTGGGATGAGGATGATGATGATGATGAGGAGGAGGAGGAGACAGAGGAGCTGAGGGGTTTGCTGAGGGTCTTTGCCTTGTTGGTGATTATATCTGCAAACTCAGTAAGGGTGACAGTTCCCGAACGATATTTATCAAAGACATCTTGGCTAATTACTCCCTTAGCAAGCAGTTCTTTCAAGTCGTACTGAATGCCTGTTTGCATGTCCATTATAGCTGTACTGGTGGTGCCATCGGCAGCAGTGATTACAGTTTCTTCCCACTCACACTCTTGCCGAGACAAATCCAGAAAGGTCTCGTAGTCTATGAGTTTCTTCTCGTAGGCTTCACGCACCGTCATTTCTTTATTAGTATCTGGATCAACTATCAGTACCCGTCTCTTCCTCGAGGAGTTCTTCTGCTGCATCTTTTTCTTATCATGAAGAGGCAGAAGCACCAGTCCCGTCTTCTTGTCTGCGATGCAGCGGCTCTTTAGCTGCAAGTAGGTCAAATTGTCCTCTGTGTTTGGGTCAAAGAAACCCTTTGTGTCATCTCCTTCATCTTTAAGAATCTGGTTCATCTCTTCACCAAAGTAGCCTTTTTGGTACGCCACATCAACATCAATTCGGTGACTGTGTTTAGGGTCAATAATGCCACCACTAGCAATCTGAGCCTCCAGCAGGCGGATGCCATGACCTTTCACTATGAGACCACGTTCAATAGCTTCAAAAAGGGAAATCATCTTGTTGGTGCCTACGTCTTTGTACCCAGTTACTGCTCTCTCGGCGGACAGAAGCTTGTCTTTGAAATCCACACCCACCAGTCCTTTCTTACAGGCCTCCTCGACTGTATAGTACTCATTGTGAATGGGATCAATCATGAAGCCTGAGGCGGCCTGGGCCTCCAGAAGCTCCAAGGTAGTGCCTGGTCGCAGAAGCCCATTCTTCATGGCCTGGTAGATAGGCAAGGTGCAGTCGTTGGCCTCGTCATAAATCCCAGCAATGCAAGTTGACCCTCGGAGATAAGCCCGAAGCCTGTGTTCAATGTCTTGGCTGGTAATCTTGCCCTCTCTCAGCTGATTCACGTCCGAAGGTTCCAGCAATTTTGCATCCACCAGATCCGATAGTTTAACTTCGCCACGCAGTCCCGGTACAGTCATGGGTTTCTCTGGAGCCGGAAGCAGGAGCAAGCCAGTGTTAAGGTCAGCCTTGCATCGCTTCTTGAGGGTAACGTAGTTAGCATGTAGGCCATTGTCTGGATCAATGTAGCAATCTGGTCTGGCATTTAGAGCTTGATAAAGATCCTCATCAACAAGGTCACGGTCCATGGCAGTATCTTTGGAGAGGTAGACGCTAAGGATAGGATCAAGGATGCCTCCTGCCGCCTCTTGAGCTTGCAGGAGACGCAGAGTTGTTTCCCGGTCGATTATTCCCTTTTTCATGGCTTGGCTAGCTGGCAGGAGTTTTGCCGTTTTGGGATCCCTGAACCCAACACAGGCGGCCTCTGCAATCAACAGCTGCTTCTTATCAGCTTCATCCACAAGTCCATTCAGACAAGCCTCCTCAACAGTCATCTTCACATTAGCTCGGGGATCTATGATGTACCCTGTGGCAGCTTGAGCCTCCAGCAGCATGTTTCCACTCTCGCCTGAAATCAACTTTTGTTTCTTGGCCTCTGTGAAGGTCATCTTGCCTTTAGGTCCTGCTGCCAGCCCGGCAATGGCTCCTGTGCCTTTAAGATTGAGCCTGATGTCAACAGATACATCCTGAACCGTCCGCTGGCCATTCATCAACTGCTCAAATGTCACCTTGTCAATCACACCGCAGTCACGCAGTTGCTGTGCCGTGACCTTCTTGCGGACGCCTTCGAAGACCAGTGAGGAGTCGTCGGTTTGGTCTGTCTGAGTGTATTTGGCAGCACCATCTGGTTTCTCCTTCAGTCTCTGCAACTCCTTCTCCTGTGAGTCTCGAAGCGCCTGCATCTGTGCCCTTTCTCGTTCCAAGTTCTGCATCAGAAGCCTGTAACGTTCTTCCGCTTCCTTCAGATGAGTCCTCAACCTCTCCATCTCGGTGTTGACAGAGTTAAATTGTCTATCCAGGCCAGAGCGCTCCGAGATGTGCTGTCGAAGTTGCTCCTCGTGAATCGCACAATTGCTCTTCCACTGGGTAAAATCCTTCTTGATCTTCTCATTATCCTCCCGCATCTGTGATTTGAGACGTGTTTCAGACTCCAGTGAGAGTTTGATTCGTGCTAGCTCGTCTTCCAGACCTTTAAAGCGCATCATTTCCTGTTCCATTGCTGTCATTTTCTTGAGAAGGCCATCTCGTTCTTGCTGCAGATTGCTGTACTGGGATTGGGACGTCTGGATCACGGAGGAAGTCTGCAACAAAAACGTAAAAAACAAAATGAGTGTTCTATCATTTAAAATACAGTAGTCAACATTTGGAAGTGGATAAAAGTTGTCCTAAGACAAGAACGGGTATTGTTAAAAATTAATGTATAACTTTGATGGAAGGTTTTGATCCACTTCAAATGTTGACTACTGTATATTTCACAGTTAATATTTCTGTATATGATTTTTCAGATTTGACAAAGATTTGTTGCATTCATTGTCAATTACAAAACAGAACTGATTGGTTTTCAAGCTAAAGTACATGGGATAGGAAACCCTGCTCCTGGAGGGCATCCTTATGCTCCACCTGTCAAACACAACTACCTGATATTTTCAAGCAATTCTGAACACCTTGATTAGCTGGTTCAGGTGTGTTTGATTAGGATTGGAGCTGTAGGACGGTAGTCCACAAGGACCAGGGTTTGGCATCCCTGTTCTAAAAGATCAAAATCACAGAGGATGCCACAAACGATAGAGGCTAAAGTGATGCATCCGAGATGTGGTATGGACAAGACTGTACAAATACATTAAGTGTCATCTGAATGTGAAAGTGTGTGATTGGATGCTGTTGCTCATAATGCAAAAAAGCGTGCAGCATGGAAGCTTGTAAGGTAATTAAGATGCAAATCTGATTATTCTGCGGGGTGTAGAGCGGAGATAGGTCAAACATGCACATTAAGACATGCAAAAATGGTGCAGATTCTTAGTGGGCCATATTTTGCATGTCAAGACTAACCATTTACAGAATGCAGTGTGAGAGAGAGAGAGAGAGAGATATATATATATATATAGAGAGAGATGCATGCAGCCAGCTACATCTAAATCTACAGATTTAAAGGATAAAACTCGAGAACTCTAGTTTCTATTTATCCTAGTACCTCTCTGGCTTGTTTTTGTACATTTTCTATCTCCAGTTGCAGTTTTTCTCTCTCTCGGGAGAGCTGTCGCATAAGCCTGTCATGCTCTGCACCGGCACGCTGGCTGGACTCGAGCTGTTTCTGCAAAGCTGTGAATTGCTCAGCCATTTCCCGATTTCCACGGCTTTTGTCTTTGAGCAGCTCCTCGTGTTCTAGACGCACGGAGCGCAACTCCTCCTCCAGGCGGAGGCGATCTTTGGTGAGAGTTTCGGTGAGCCTCTGCAGGCGCTCAGTTTCAGCAGTGCCTATGTTCAATGCACAAGTCTTTTCTTCCATGCTACGGTGAAGGGTCTCGTAGCGCTGGTTGAAGTCTTTGACGCGCCCCTGCTCCTGCGTGAGCTGTAGTTTCAAAGTGTTAATTTCAGCTTTCAAGGCAGCCAAGCTCTGAGAAGAAGCTTTGTTCTCCTTCAAGGCATGGTCTAAGGCCTCATGCAACTGCTTGGATTCGTTATCCGCATGTTTTGCCTCAAGACTGGTTTCTTCCTGGCTCTTACGCAGTGTGGTGATCGTAGTGGTGTACTCCCGCATGGCCTGGCTACTCTTTTCAAGTTGCGTCTCCGTTCTCCTTCGCTTGATGGCCTCCTCTTCTGCCACTTTCCGCTGTTTCTCCAACTCGCCTTCCAGGCGTTTCAGCTCCTCCTGGAGCTCTTGAATGCGTGTTTTTAGGCGTGTGATGGTTTGTTCAAACCGTCCCTTCTCAAGGGCATGGGCCTCCAACTCAACCCGGATGAGGCTCAATTGACTGTGGGAGGAGCGAAGCTCCAACAACTCCCCATTCGAGGCTTCGTTCTTAGCATTGAGGTCGGCTAACTCCCCTTCCAGTCGCCTTGTCTTAGTCTCTAAAGATCTTTTCAGACGGCACTCCTCCTCAAGACACCGCGTGAGACGGTTGATCTCACTACTTTTCTCCTGCACTGTCCGACTTGAGCTCTCTTGTACCTCCCTTGTTTTGTTGTCTGCTTCATGTTTCTGACTAAGCATCAACTGGACTTGTGCTTCCAGCTCGAGCCTCTTTCGGCTTTCCTCTGTATTCACAGCACTGAGTCTCTGTACCTCCACTTCCAAGCGTCTCCTTTCGACCTCCTCTTGGTTGAGGGAAAGACGAAGCATTTGCAGTTGCTCCTTCAACTCTCTAGATTCTCCCTCTACTCTTTTAAACTCCAGCTGCACGGAGGCAGAATCACTTTCCTTCTGCTGCGAAAGCTTTTGCATGCTGGTCTGAGTAACGAGGATTTGAGACTCGTAGGTCTGCTTCACCTCTCGTATCTGTATGCTGTGCTCCTGCCTTACCTTTGTCAGCTCCGTCTGCGCCTCCTTGAAGCGCCGAGTCTCATCCTCCAACTCCTTGCGCAGACGCTCCAGCTCTCGGGTCCTTTCAGACACCGTCTTCTCCAGATCTATCTTGGCCCAGTTGGCCTGCTCCAGTTCTTTGACTTTCTTGAGCATGTCTCGATCGTGTTCTTCCTGCAAAATCGTATAACGCTCTTCCACGACCTTCTTCTTCCTCTCCATATCTTCCAACTGTTGTTTGAAGCGACGTACTTCTTCCGTAAGCTCTTGAAGACGGTTTGAAGAAGAGTCAAGGCTGTCCTGTGTGGTCATATACTTGAAACTCACATTCCTCTTCACCTCTTCTAGAGAAAGCAGGTTTGTCTGGGAGACATCCAGCTCCTGCTTGTATTTAAGGAGAGCCTCCTGCAAAGAGGCATTCGTGGCAGCTTGATCCCCAATGGCGTCTTTCAACTTTTGAATTTCCTCATTGCGCATCCCAATCACGGTATTCATCATCTGCAGAAAACACAGCATGAAAAAACATTACACTTGACATTTGGGCAAAATGTCTGTTGACTTGAGTCCTAAAACTATTCAAGAATTTGTGTGTTCACAGAAGCAGATTTAGGGTTAGGTAGGGCAACACGATCGGAGGGATTTTTTTTCTTTTTCTGATAGTATAAGTAACTATAATTTTCTAACTACAACAACATATAACTCTCATAAATTTGCAACTACGTCAACTAACTCTCATTAATTTGCAACTACGTCAACTCTCATTAATTTGCAACTACGTCAACTAACTCTCATTAATTTGCAACTACGTCAACTAACTCTCATTAATTTGCAACTACGTCAACTAACTCTCATTAGAGTATTAGTAGACTGTTAGGTTCGGGTTCGGGTTAGAAGAGTAAGTTGACATGAACTTGCAAAGTTACAAATAGTCAGTAGAATATCTGTTGGGGATCATCACAATAAAGTGTTTGCAGATATTAAGCAGGCAGTCTACTAATACTCTAATGACCGGTAGTTACAAAGTTACTTATAGTTAGTAAAATGTCTAAAGTGGACTATAGAAATAAAGTGTTACCAAAAATCCTATTGCAATTTTCTGATAAAAATTTATATTGACAGCACAATTTGGCTGAAAAAATTAATAATAATAATAAATATTTATTATTATATAATAAATAATATAAGACATTAAACAATAAGAAATGTGACTATTATAATATTTTGCCATAAAAAAAAACTGTATTTGAGAAATATGTCTTATTTTGTTATTTTACAGCAAAATATTACAATATTTTTTAAAAATGTTTTTATATATTATTATTATATATTAATAAAAAATAATAATACATCTTATATCTGTTTTTTTTATTTCACTTTAAAATAAAAAAACAGAGTATTTAAAAAATAATTAAAACTGTCGAATCAATTAATCGACTCGACAAAACGAATGCTTTCCAATCAATTAATCACGATTAATGGCATTTAGCAATAGTAGTAATATTAATTTTAGCAATAGTAATAGCAATAATAATATTTCTAGTATATCTTAATGTTTAAAGTTTTTATTAGTGCCATCAAATCGATATACTAGAAATATTGCTTATTAATAAATATACTAGAAATATTACTATTGTACTATTGCACTCTAAAATAAAATAAAAAACGTAATTTTTTAAGTACCGTATGCCATTTTATTTTACAGTATAGTCATAATTTCTTAATTTTCAAATGTCAAACCATGGAGCTTTTATTTTGGTGGAAAACTACAGTTGTTGACAACAGCGAATGAGAAAATGGTCGGCGCATGTTGAGCTAAACTCACAGAGATGGGTTGTGTGTGTGTGTGTGTGTGTGTGTGTGTGTGTGTGTGTGTGTGTGTGTGTGTGCCGAAACACAGGTGTCTTTACATACATTCAGTTCTTCCCTGTTGCTCTTGGAGGCCGTGAGAAGTTTGAGGTGATCACTTGAACGGGTGAGCAATTCTAAGTAGTGTGCATTTAGAGAAGAGACCTAGGGGACGAAGACAAGTAATAAAAAATATGATCTTTGTATTTTTTCCGCTTCATTGCTCAAATAAAGCAAGACCTCATAAAATGTATGGCTTGAATGAAGAATTATTACCACGGTGCACTTTTATGAGATTTCCATGCTCAAAAAAATTATAATCCAGGCCTGGCATCACAATTTTTACTTCCAAATGTTTAAATTGAAAATTAATACATATAACATATTGTGTGTTTGCAGGTGTACCTCTTCTGAAATAGTGGAAGACGGTGACTGAAGCACAGTCCTCTTGATGGGGATGTGGAGCAAAGTTTCCAGTCCAGCGCCATAAGATGCTAACTCAAGCTCATAGTTCTACAGAGAGACAGTTCACATTATTAATTATGAATTATATTCCTGTGCTTAACAACTGACAAGATTTGAGTAGGGCTGCGAACTTGACGTATTTGATTATTGTTTGATTGGTAACACTTTACAGTAAAGTTCAATGGTAACACTTTATAATAAGGTTCGTTAGTTAACATGAACTAATAATGAATTGCACATATATAGCATTTATTAATCTTTGTTAATGTTAATTTCAACATTTACTAATACTTTATTAAAATCTTGTGCACATTAGTTAATGCACTGTGAACTAACACGAACAGCTGAATTTATATTAACTAACATTAAAAAAGATTAACAAATACAGTAACAAATGTATTGCTCATGGTTAGTTCATGTTAGTTAATACATTAACTAATGAACCTTATTATAAAGTGTTACCGGTTCATTAGTTAACATTAGTTCATGTATTTACATGAGCAATACATGTGTTACTGTATTTGTTAATCTTTGTTAATGTTAGTTAATATAAATCCAGCTGTTCATGTTAGTTCACAGTGCATTAACTAATGTGCACAAGATTTTAATAAAGTATTAGTAAATGTTGAAATTAACATTAACAAAGATTAATAAATGCTGTACACATGTAATTCATTATTAGTTCATGTTAACTAACGAACCTTATTATAAAGTGTTACATTACATAATGTGTTAACTAACATGAACTAAAAATAAGCAATACATTAGTTACAGTATTTATTCATCTTTGTCAATGTTAGTTAGTACAAATACAGATGTTCATTGGTTGTTTACTAACTATTGTTAACAAATACAACCTTTGATTTTAATAACATATTAGTAAATGTTAAATTTAATATTAACTAAGATTTAAAAAGTATTGTTCATTCTTAGCTGTAATTAACTTGTTAGCTGTAATTAACTTGTGAACCTTTTTGTAAAGTGTTACTGTTTTATTTTTGTATTTGCATACATAATATCAGGATGTTAAGGTTTATATTTGCCTTATAGCAGATTAGAGCTGGGCGATATTATAGTTAAAATTTTGCAAAGATGTAAACAATAACTATAATAATAATAATAATAATGATAATCATTACATTTATATAGCGCTTTCCTCGACACTCAAATGCATTAACTATAATATTATAATGCATTAACTAACATTAACAATCAATGAGAAATACATTTGCTACTGTATTAATCATTGTTAACTTTAGTTAAAAATAATAAAATTTCTCTTTGTTAGTTCAGGTCATCACATACATGCATCTGTTAATATTATATATATATATATATATTTATTTATTTTTTTTATTAGCAAATATTGATTAATAAATGTATTTTTCATCGTTAGTTCATGTTAACTAATGCAAAGTGTAACCATAATTATTGTTAATTGGTGAACAATAGGCAAGGTGACATCAGGCAAAAAAATATTTCAGAGACAAATGCAAATGATTATAATTTGATGTTTTAATTACGACATCATCATTAGTTTGAAACTGAGGGACGAATACCTTGATGGCATTTATGCAGGTGTCGCCGTTCTCCTGCACCGTCTCCAACAACTCTCTCTTCGCCTTTATGTCGGAGTTTAATGCCTGCACACATTACACAAGAACACACACATGTTAAATACAAATGTTTCATTAGAATTCAGTCAAATCACACCAGAAATAAATAATTCAGTTAAAAACTGAAATCAAACCAGTCGACTCAATTCTGTTGAAATCAGGGATATCATAGTTAACTAAAAAACATTATAAAAAAAACTTTTTCGTTACTTGAAATAAAATGAACATTAACTGAAATAAAAACACTTACATTTATTTTAATTTAGCTAATTGCCAAAGCCACATTTTTCACTTTTATTTAATTTGACTTGATGTACTAAAATAACTCAAACTGAAATAAAAATGAGTAAAAACAAGCCAAGATTGGAGTCTAAAGTTTGGGATCATGAAGATTTTTATAATGTTATTGAAAGAAGTCTCTTCTGCTCACAGTCATCAAGCTGCATTTATTGGATCAAAATACAAATGTAAATATTATATACAAATTAATATATTTGAATAATAAGAGATATTTTTCCAAATTAAATTTCTTTTCTTTGTGAATATATAATAAAGTGTAATTTATTCTTGTGATCAAAGCTGAATTTTCAATGAATAACATTTTCGGCTATTATGGTGTGTGTGTGTGTGTGAGATTTATGTGAGAGAGATGTGTGTGTGTGTGTGAGATGTGTGAGTGTGAGTGTGTGATGTATGTGAGAGAGATGCGTGTGAGTGTGTTTGTTTGAGATGCGTGCGTGCGTGTGTGTGAGTGTGTGTGTGTGAGAGTGTGTGAGACTATAAACTCAACATTTTTGCTTAATTAAGTTGCATATTCCAATCATTTATACAGTTTTTTTTTTGCACTTGAATTGGTCTATAATTACTGTCGACATTAAAAATGATGTATGCATGTTTCCAAGAAATAAAGTTGTCTGGTAATTCCTTGATTGCCGTTTTGACATGACAGTATTTTCTCATTTTCTCATGTATGTATGTGCCATGATCTGCTGTCCTGTTGCATTTCTCTCCCTGGGAAATCAATTAATTTCTATTATTTTATTTTGTCATGATTATTTTAAGTAGATTAAACCTTGGTTAACATGGCAATAAAATTCGATCACATTATTTTAGAAGTAAATGTTTTGCGGCTCTTTTTCTTCTCTTGGTTTTGAAGATCTTTTAGTTATCTGTGACCCTGATCCCAAACCCAGTCTGGAGACGCACGGGTATATCTGTGGCAATAGCAACTATACATTGTATTGGTCAAAATTATCCATTTTCCTTTTATGCCAAAAATCATGAGGATATTAAGATCATGTTCCATGAAGATATTTAGTAAATGTCCTACCGTAAATATATAAAACATGTATTTTTGTGAGTGAATGCAGCACAATCGTGAACATAAATGCACAACTTTAAAGGAGATTTTCTCAATGTTTACATTTTTTTGCATCAGATTCCAGATTTTCAATAGTTGTGTCTCGACCAAATATTGTCCTATCCTAACACACCACACATCAGTGGAGACATTATTTATGCAGTTTTCATATGATATATAAATCTCAATTAAAAAAATTGACCCATGTGACTGGTTTTGCGGTCCAGGGTAACCTTTGGTCAACTCAAGAACATGTTTTCCAATCTCACTTTCTGTTTGTCGACGAGTTTGTCGTAATCTGTGCTGTCATTGGTCTTGATGGACTGCTGAGCATCGATCTCTCGTTGGGTTTCTTCGATCCATCCCTTGAGACGAGAACTGGACTGCAGGTATCGCTGAAGCGGAGGGAGGAACAAGCTCAGGTCATCACACCTGAGAAAGAACAGCGTCATTAGCAAATAAGCCGACTCATGTAGACCTGCAGCTGGAGGAGCAAACATCGAGTTCAAGCGGTCGTGACATGGATTCCCCAGTGGTGGAATGTGGTCCATGTGGTGTTATTAATCTGCTTTAACACACACCATGTGTAAGTTCATAAGTGGACAGCATTGCTGAGTATTTTCTGCTTAAAACTGCAGTGAACCAAAGACAGTCTCAAACACACGGTTTGAAATCGCTGGTGTTTCTGACGTCACACACTACCTTGTAACCAATCAGATCAACGTGTGATCGTCCACCAGTGGATCTCTGAGTGAGTGAGTGATTGAGTGGAGGCGGGGCTCATTTGCATATTCATAGAACTGCGCATACTAAATGAGGCAATGTGAAAACAGGAATAAAGCGAGTATTTGCTTTATAGGCCAAACCTGAGAAAATGGCACCATCTGGTAAAAAATAAAAAATAAAAGTAATTTTTTAAATTTTAAAGCCTTGGCATCAGAATGAAAGCCTATTAACAAAGACTGCAATGGCCCTGGGATTAAAAATGGCAGTTTTAATGGGTTTCAATGGGGACATTTTTGTCCTTAAGGTCCTGCGTGGAACTATTTTGTATATTGTACCTAGTGTAAAATAGATTTATTAAAGGAAATGGGTGTGAAATAGTCAACTTCCAATAGAAATGCAAAAAATGTATGCAGTTGGCATTAAAGCGGTGGTATAATGCCCTTTTCACAAGATGTAAAATAAGTCTTTGATGTCCCCAGAGTGTGTGTGTGAAGTTTTAGTTAAAAATACCCCACAGATATTTTCATATTGCATGTAAAAATCGTCAATTTTTGAGGGTGAGAAAAAACATAGTTTTTGTGTGTGTCCCTTTAAATGCAAATGAGCTGCTGCTCCCGGCACAGGGGGCGGAGCTTCAAGAGCTTTTGTGTGTGTGTGTGTGTGTGTTAGCAGTGACAACATGTAGACAACATTTCTGAATGGTTAGTTGATGAATTTATGAAGATTGTGTGTAGATATCTTCTAGTCACTGATTAGCATATTCTGTCTTGATAATCTATAAATCATGTTCCGGGGGCGGGGTTTATGTAAATTCTAGGGTTGGTGATGTCACTAACCAGTGAGGAATGTTGTGTAGTTCCTACCAGCCGTTTGTTGTAGTCCTTAAAAAACGATTTCTTAAGAAGCAAATATCTCCCTTTGCTTTGAACTTTGAGCGTTGTAACTTTGCAGATGTTGTTTATGATCAAACACAACATTACACACTAACTACAGCTAGAAAAGTGGAATCATGTTCAACCACCGCTTTAACACAGGCAACGTGATTAAAAATAAAACCCCTGAGAAACACACTAAGGTTGCTCAAGGGTTAAGGAGAGCGTCTCTGACCTGCTGGTGATCTGCAGGAGGAGCCGCTTCCAGCGGTCTGACAGCTGGGTGACGTGCTCGGCGTACTGGGAGATGTTGATGACACACCGGTACTGGCGCTGGTCCGTCTGCTCATTACACTGCTGAATCTTATTCAGATCCGCCACCAGCAAATGCAGCATCTCATGTTTCTGCGCCAAATCACCGTGCATACCCTGTGTTTGGAGGAAAAGTGCTGGTTATAGCCAGGTCATGGTGGACAGTTCACCCAAAGATGAAAATTACCCCATGATTTACTCTCCCTCAAGCCATCCTTAGTGCGTCTGCCCTATTTTAGTCGATAAAGTTTTAAATATGAATATTTTTCTTACACGAACACATCGCTTTACTTCAGAAGGCCTTTATTAACCCCCCAGAGCCCTTTTATGATGGATAGATGCACTTTTATCATGGATAGATGCACTTTTATCATGGACAGATGCACTTTTATCATGGACAGATGCACTTTTATCATGGACAGATGCACTTTTATCATGGATAGATGCACTTTTATCATGGACAGATGCACTTTTATGATGGATAGATGCACTTTTATCATGGATAGATGCACTTTTATCATGGATAGATGCACTTTTATCATGGATAGATGCACTTTTATCATGGATAGATGCACTTTTATCATGGATAGATGCACTTTTATCATGGACAGATGCACTTTTATCATGGATAGATGCACTTTTATCATGGATAGATGCACTTTTATCATGGACAGATGCACTTTTATGATGGATAGATGCACTTTTATCATGGATAGATGCACTTTTATCATGGATAGATGCACTTTTATCATGGATAGATGCACTTTTATCATGGATAGATGCACTTTTATCATGGATAGATGCACTTTTATCATGGATAGATGCACTTTTATCATGGACAGATGCACTTTTATGATGGATAGATGCACTTTTATCATGGATAGATGCACTTTTATCATGGATAGATGCACTTTTATCATGGATAGATGCACTTTTATCATGGATAGATGCACTTTTATCATGGATAGATGCACTTTTATGATGGATAGATGCACTTTTATGATGGATAGATGCACTTTTATGATGGATAGATGCACTTTTATCATGGATAGATGCACTTCTATGATGGATAGATGCACTTTTATGATGGACAGATGCACTTTTATCATGGATAGATGCACTTTTATGATGGATAGATGCACTTTTATGATGGATAGAGATGCACTTTTATGATGGATAGATGCACTTTTATGATGGATAGATGCACTTTTATGATGGATAGATGCACTTTTATCATGGATAGATGCACTTTTATCATGGATAGATGCACTTTTATGATGGACAGATGCACTTTTATCATGGATAGATGCACTTTTTACGATGGATAGATGCTATGTAAAAGTGTATGCTTAAAACAACAACAACAAATGATAGATATATTTTCTCAAAACAAGTCTTAATATCTTAATTGAACAGTTTTGTCTTACTTTAAGGATGACTAGATATTTAACTGGAAATTAAGACAGAGATATTAGGACATCTTATTAATATTTACATTTTTGGCCATTAAAATCAATCTTGAGATCCCTGAATTCTGCATTTTGTTGCACAATATCTCCCAGTTTGAACGCAAGAACATGTTCTGCATGTACAGCAGTGATAAGTGATCGAAACACTCGCATCTGAGATGTACAGTCTCATATAAACATTAATAATAGCTTCAGCAATGATTACCTGGAGCACTTTCTGGTATTTCTCGAGCTCTTCCTGGTCCAGAGACGCCGTTTCTTTCTCTATCAGTCGAGCTTCATAAACCTTGACCACATCTTCAGCTTTCAGGAGATCTTTCAGAAGGGTCTTCACCAAACTCAACCTGAAACAGCCAAACACTGTGAGGACGGCTATATTTATTATTAATATTAAATAGCTATATTTTACAGCTGATATGTCTCGTACAATCATATTTATAATGTTTTTGCAGTTTTGAACTGAAGTGTTTCAGTGAATCTGATTGCAGACATCTAATACAAATCATCCGATCCGGTAGGGCTGTTAAACGATTAATCGCGTCCAAAATAAAAGTTTGTGTTTACATAATAAATGTGTGTGTACTGTGTATAATTATTTTATTTATATCTATATCTATATCTATATATAAATAAATAAAAAAATACACACACATGCTTGTATATATTTAAGAAAAACGTGCATGTATATACTGTATATAGATTTATATATAATTTATAGTATATATAAATTATAAATATTTTATATATAAACAAAACATTTTTCTTAAATATATACATGAACGTGTGTGTATTTATATATATATAAAATAATTATACACAGTACACACACATTTATTATGTAAACACAAACTTTTATTTTGGAAGCGATTTATCGCGATTAATCGGGTCCATCAAGTTCCAAATAAAAACAGAAAATAATCAAATGATATGAAGCACCTTTCATTTATGAACCAGTTCATTCACTGGATTATAAAAACTTAAGATACTGTATATGTTATATATAATAATAACACAAAAACAACTGAAGTGTGTTTGCTGTTCAAAAGCTTGGCGTCAGTAAGATTTATTATTCATTTATTCATCAAGGATGCATTAAAATGTATCAAAAGTGACAGTAAAGATGTTTATAATGTTACAAAAGATTCTATATTGAACAAATGCCGTTCTTTTGAACTTATTATTCTGGTATTTTTCATGTATTTGTTATAATTTACTTTTCATTATCGGAAAAAATATAAACTTTTATTTAGTAACTTAATGCATTTTCATCTGATATTCATCAAAATATGACTGTTTTCAGCATTGGTAATAATCAGAAATGTTTCCTGATCATCAAATCATCATGAAGACTGGAGTAATGATGATGAAAATTCAGCTTTAATCTAGGGCTGTAAACGATTAATCGCGATTAATCGAATCCAAAATAAAAGTTTGTGTTTACATAATATATGTGTGTGTGTATTGTGTAGAATTATTTTGTGTATATATATAAATACACACACATGCATGTATATATTTGAGAAATATTTGCATTTATATACTCGATATATATTTTTATATGATTTATATTATATATAAATATAACTATTTTATATATAAATAACACATTTTTCTTAAATATATACATGCATGTGTGTGTATTTATATATAAAAAATAATTATACACACACACATATATTATGTAAACACAAACTTTTATTTTGGATTCGATTAATCGCGATTAATCGTTTACTGCCCTACTTTAATCACAGGAATAAATTACACTTTACTATATATTCACATAGAAAACTAGTTATTTTAAATTGTAATAATATTTTAACAAAAAATTACTGTATTTTTGACCAAAAAATGCAGACTTTCAAACATTTAAAAATCTTACGGACCCCAAACTTATGAAGAGTATTGTACCTTTACCATGAACTAAAGAGCGCTGTACCTCTGTAGATGTGTGGTGGTGTAGATCTCCAGGCTCACTAGTCTCTGGCTGATGACCTCCAGTTGACCCTGCAGGTATTTGGCTTTATCGGTGTCCTTCGCATCTTTGAGTTCAGCCTGAATGCTATCTCGCAGACTCAGAAACTCTCCCTTCAGCGTCTGCACGTCCTTCTGAAAGACCTGAACACACCAATACATGTCTGAGATCGTCCTCATGCAATTACAATAACTGGGTTATATCTAGGCACTGACCCTGAACCCACCCCCATATACCTTATACAAGTAAACTGAAAGTACACATACTGTAAAATAAAGTGTAACCAGCTTTTCTGTTATTTGGAAATAACAAATATAAATATTAGTTGGAAAAACGTAAACAAAACGGAAATTAGAAACATTGCCTTGGCAATAAACTGAAATAAGTTTGAGTTGAAGCACTAAAATTACTAACAGACAATAAGCTATTTAGGTTTAATTTATTTTTATGCCAAAAGCACATAACGAATTGACTAAAAATTAACATGAAAAATTATATATAATATATTAGTTTCACCTTTTAAGTTGAATTACTGAAATAAATTAACTTTTGCACCATATTCATATTGTTCCAGTTTCACCTGTGTGTATAAATAATCCTAAAATGCATATGGCCGCTGGTGTTGTGTGTGTGATGCTCACCTGTGTGTGATGTGTGTGATGTGTGTGATGTGTGTGATGCTCACCTGTGTGCTGGTGTTGTGGCTACTGCACTCTTTGAGACCGTCCTCTCCTAACGGGATGGACAGGAATGTGACGAGGGAAGATTCGGCATGTTCCACGTTGTATCTGAGCGTGTCGAGTTGGTTCAGGAGTTTGATGCTCACGGCCGCAGAAAACTCTGATCCTTCTCCATTAGCCTCTACAGAACACACAGAACACACCGCAGAGATTCAGTGTGTGTGTGTGTGTTATAGGCCATGTCCACACTAAGGGTACGTTTACACGACAACGATATGCTTAAAAAGGAGAAGTTTTTCCTTTGAGATCCGCGAAAACGACTAAAAGCGTTGTGTTCTGCTGCCAGGCCACTAGATGGCGATGAAACGCAATAAACTGTAATACGCATGTGCATGATGTCATCGTCTTCACAGATGCGCGTTTTTGTTGTTTTACACGAATACCGTTTTCAAAAACTTGCACTTTGAAACCCATTTTCAAAAGTTTGTGTTTTCAGGCGCTCAAAACGCCGTTGTCGCGTAAATTAACGGCCAAAACGCATACAAAGTTTTACGGTTTTAGTTGAAAGCGGTGTCGTGTAAACGGGCCTGAACACGCATCTTTTCCTCCCTGTGTTGGCCTTCTGTTCACACCGAGACGGAGTTTTTATTAATGAAAACGAAGCTTTTTGAAAACGCTCTCCAAAGTGGATATTTGTAAACGCCGTTTCCGCTGTAGCGTGGACTGAGAAGCCGGAGGCATTTAAAAACAATGACACAAGTTTAGTCACGTGACGCATATTGTACCAATAGATATTGATGTTTATAGCGGTATTGTGCGTTATGTGCTTTTCACTTTCACACTCTTCATATCACAGTCCTGCAAAGATGACAGAAAATGTACTGTGTGTGTTTGTGTGTGTGAGAGAGTGTGTTGAACACTAATTGTGCGGGGGCAGATCCACCGCTAGTTTGCTGTAGTGCTGTGTGTGTGTGTGTGTGTGTGTGTGTGTCTGTGTGTGTGTGTGTGTGTGTGTGTGTGTGTGTGTGTGTGTTGAACACTAACTAGAGTTAGTAGATCTAACTGTAGATCCACCGCTAGTTTGCTGTAGTGCTGCTGTGTATGTGTGTGTATGTGTGTGTGTGTGTGTTGAACACTAACCATACGCGGGCAGATCCACCGCTAGTTTGCTGTAGTGCTGTGTGTGTGTGTGTGTGTGTGTTGAACGCTAACTGTGCGGGGGCAGATCCACCGCTAGTTTGCTGTAGTGCTGTGTGTCTGTGTCTGTGTCTGTGTGTGTGTGTGTGTGTGTGTGTGTGTGTGTGTGTGTGTGTGTGTGTGTGTTGAACACGAACTGTAGTTAGTAGATCTAACTGTAGATCCACCGCTAGTTTGCTGTAGTGCTGTGTGTGTGTGTGTGTGTGTGTGTGTGTTGAACGCTAACTGTGCGGGGGCAGATCCACCGCTAGTTTGCTGTAGTGCTGTGTGTCTGTGTCTGTGTCTGTGTGTGTGTGTGTGTGTGTGTGTGTGTGTGTGTTGAACACGAACTGTAGTTAGTAGATCTAACTGTAGATCCACCGCTAGTTTGCTGTAGTGCTGCTATGTGTGTGTGTGTGTTTGTGTGTCTGTGTGTGTGTGTGTGTGTGTGTGTGTGTGTGTGTGTCTGTCTGTGTGTCTGTCTGTCTGTGTGTGCTGAACACTAACTGTAGTTAGTAGATCTAACTGTAGATCCACCGCTAGTTTGCTGTAGTGCTGCTATGTGTGTGTGTGTGTGTGTGTGTGTGTGTTGAACACGAACTGTAGTTAGTAGATCTAACTGTAGATCCACCGCTAGTTTGCTGTAGTGCTGCTATGTGTGTGTGTGTGTGTGTCTGTGTGTGTGTGTGTGTGTGTGTGTGTGTGTGTGTGTGTGTGTGTGTGTGTCTGTCTGTGTGTCTGTCTGTGTGTCTGTCTGTCTGTCTGTCTGTCTGTGTGTGTGTGTGTGTGTGTTGAACACTAACTGTAGTTAGTAGATCTAACTGTAGATCCACCGCTAGTTTGCTGTAGTGCTGCTATGTGTGTGTGTGTGTGTGTGTGTGTGTGTGTGTGTGTGTTGAACACTAACCGTACGCGGGCAGATCCACCGCTAGCTTGTCGTAGTGCTGCTGTGTGTGTGTGTGTGTGTGTGTGTGTGTGTGTGTGTGTGTGTGTGTTGAACACTAACCGTACGCGGGCAGATCCACCGCTAGCTTGTCGTAGTGCTGCTGTGTGTGTGTGTGTGTGTGTGTGTGTGTGTGTGTGTGTGTGTGTGTGTGTGTGTGTGTGTGTGTGTGTGTGTGTGTGTGTGTGTTGAACACT
>NC_136891.1:1990343-1992843 GCF_949152265.1 Phoxinus phoxinus | reverse complement strand
GCCCGGTTCTACGGGGGTGCTTGAGGGTGCTAAGCACCCTCAAACAAAAGTGAAAGCACCCTCAGATGAAATTATTAATAGCGCACATGTAAACGAGATTTTGCCGACAATAGAAACACAGACGGATTCACACTCATACATATGCCTATAGGCTAATACACCAAATAAATCCATTAAACTTATTTTTCAAATCAGAAATGATTTAATTATGCTTTCATGTTTAATGCATTTGATTGGTTGTGTCCTTTCGCGATTGTGATACGCATAGGTGAAGACGTCTCTTTAATTGCCCATTTTGTTTGCGTGTGTGCGTCCCGCTCAGAAAATTAGTTTACGCTAACAAAATGAAACCTTATTATAAAGTGTTACCATTTTTTAAATAAAATGCCTAGCGTTTCTGCTGTTGGTGTGAAGCTTTAAAAGAATATTTAGTTGCTAGGCAGGCAATGTGAAACCTTTGAGCTAGTCAGCGTCATGTCAGTGACTAAACTTCACAGCGGTAGAGTTACTCAGGACACTGCACTTATTCGCAATCACAAAAGTTCATTATTTGCTCGTGTATTAAAGCTTTGCCGGGTTAACATTTCATTGGCGTTCTGTTCTGACATGACGCACTTTTTCTGAGCATGTACGCGTGCGCGCGCACTATCAAACGATTTTTGTTGGGTCAGACCATCTGCTGGCGATGGGGGGCTGAGACTGAGAGAGCTACATGGCTCTACATGGAAAAATATGCACCAAACAAGCCACTTTGAAATTTTTCTATTTTCATGAATACAAAAAAACGGTACAATATGAAATTTGGGTGACCCTCCCCCTAGACTAAAAAAATTTGGATGACCCTACGTTTATGTAAGCACCCTCACTATTTTCAGAAGCACCCTCAGTGATTTGGTTCTAGAACCGGGCCTGCCTGACCCCATGCTCACCTCCATGCCCTGTTGCAGATCCAGCAGTGTGTGGAGCGCGGTGTTCTTGTCACAGGAGAATCTCTGCTTGAGGTCTTCGCGCTGAGTCACCAGTTTTTTGTTCATATCAACCACATCCTTGAAGAACTGCAGAAAACAGGCGTTTTAGCGTCACTGCTGGCATTTAGATACTAGTACTGTTTGTTTTTTTATCAAATTAATTTTAATTTCATATTTTCCGTTTAATACATTTTTTGTAAAAGCTTTAGTTTTGTTGTGCTATTGTCATTTTTATTAGGTTTAGTTTTTTTTTTTTTTTAATCTGTCAATCTAGTTTTTATTTCAGTTTTAGTATTTCAAGTTACACTAAATAAAAAAATTTTATCGAAAATTTTAAATTCATTTAATTTTTATTTTGTTATAAGCTTTAGTGTTGTGTTCTCAGACGAAAATAAAAATCTATAAATTTATTTGAAATTGTCAGTCATTTTTATTTTGTCATTTTAAAAAAAAACTTTATTATATATATATATATATATATATATATATATCAACCCGATCTCACCAAATGCGTCTATATAGCACGCAGTGTGTTTATCGTGTAATATATACGCGAAAATGAGTTTTTACGTGCATAGTATACGCATGGATAGCACATGGTTGGGTTTAGGGTTGGGTAGGGTGCGTGTGTATTATACGCTTGGGTAGGATTAGTGGTGTGGGGTGCGTGTGTATATCACGAAATTAAGTGCGTATCATATGCACGCGCAAAACTGCGTATCATATCCACGTAAAAACTCATTTTCGCGTATAAATTGCACGATAAACACACTGCGTGCTATAGAGACGCATTTGGGTGAGAACAGGCTGTATATATACATATACATATATATATATAAGTATTTTTTCTAAAACAGCATCAAATACTATTTTATTTTATTTCATAATTTTTGTGTTCTCATTTTTATTAGGTTTTGTTTTTGTCTATTTAGTTTTTATTCATTTTTATTTCAGTTTTGGTTTTAGTTATTTTAGTATTTAAAATGAAACTAAATAAATAAATAAAATGTTGCATTGGCAATTTGATTAATAATACTTTGAATTCTGATTAATTAAATTTTTGTTAAAGTTAGTTTTGATGCCTTTTGACATTTAAAAAAATATGTATATATATATTTGTATTAATTTTTGTCAGATTTAGTTATTTTAGTACTTCAAATTTAAAAGTTGTCTGCAATTTGATTAAATAAATAAGTTGAATGTTTTTTATTAATATTTTGAATTAGTTTTTTATTTTCATATGTTCTGTTTCAATGTCATTTTTCTTAAAGTTTTAGTTTTGACTTTCATTAAATTATTTCAATTTTAGTGTTTTTACCATTTCAAATTAAACTAAATAAAAATGAAACAGAAATGAAATAAAATGATTTTTATTTGATAAATTTAATTTTAAATTAAAATAATTATAAAATAAATTGTTAAAATAAAATAATTTTTAAGTTTTTCTTACATATTATTTCAGTTAACAATTCAGTTAAATGTTTATCTTGTTTTTGTTTTAAGATTTTAGCATGATAACCCTGTCAGTTATG
>NC_136891.1:1980343-1985343 GCF_949152265.1 Phoxinus phoxinus | reverse complement strand
ATTCGAACCCCTCACCCGTATGTATTTTCAATGGCATATTATACACTCACGAGAATACTTTATTACTTGACTGAAGTAAATATACATTAATGAGCACATATATTTTTGAAAGAACTAAGCGTTTTTAGCTAAGAATAAACTAAAAAAGTTACACAGTGTAGCTTTAACGTGAACATTCCATTTTATCATTCTTCAAACAAATTTGGAATGTTACTTTTGAATGTTCTCGGAATGTTCTGTTACAAGTAGCAACGTTTAGAAAACGTTCAACGGACATCCAAAAAAATAAAAAAATTCGGAAAAAAAACTTCCACAAACGATGTAAAGATAATAGGGGTGTCTCAATATAAAATTGCAACAATATGTATCATGGATAGTGATAATATATATATTGTGTATAATTCACCCAAAAAGAACATTTCTGTGCAAGTACTACAGTCTTACATTAAACTACTATATATAATGTTGAATATAATGTATAATAATGCAATGGGGGAATGATAATGCCAAATGTCTGATGCTACCAGTAAAAAGTGGCCAACATTATTATTAATATATCTAGTCAGTGAAAGAGTGAAAGCATATTCATCTGAAATAATCCTGTGTTTTCATCTTCAGAATCATGAATATTGTTATTCTGGAGTCTCTATTGTCCTGTGCGTTGGGTTTCCAGCACGAGTCCAACACTATTCATTTACACACACACAATGTTATATCAATTAAGCATTTAAATCAACAGTGCATTTTCTGTTAACCTTTTATCATATGTCTTGGAGTATCGCAATAATATCATATCATGAGTTCAGTATCGAGATATGTCTCTAATAGATCATGCTTTTGTGCTAACACTTTTAGAACATTATTAAAGGCCAGATAACTCTGAATGAATGTTTTATTAACGTTACTGTGAAGATGTTTTTGAACATTCCATTTCAAAATTCTAAAAACAAATTTGGAGTGTTACTTTTGAATGTTCTCGGAACGTTCTGACACAAGTAGCAACATTTAAAAAGATGAACGACCACATTTGAACGAAAAAAACGTCGGTTACACTTTATTTTAAGTTGTCATTGTTACAGTGTAATTATATATTTAGGTACTGAGTAATAATAATTAACTACATGTACTTACTATAGGATTAGGGTTTAGTTGCATGTAATTATGTGTAATTTACTGTTATTACTATGGTAAGTACATGTAACATATGTAACAAGGACACTGTAAAATAAAGTGTAACCAAAACTTCCATGACATATAGATAACATTTTTGTGCGAACGTTTTGAGAACATTATTAAAGGCCAGGTAACTCTGAATGATTGTTTTATTAACGTTACCGCAAGAATGTTTCTGTACATTCCATTTCTAAATTCTTCAAACAAATTTGGAATGTTACTTTTGAATGTTCTCGGGAACATTCTGACACACGTAGCAACATTTAAAAGAGTAAAGAATAAAAAAATAATAAAATAAAAAAAATCATACAAATAAATAATGTTTTTATGCTACTGTACTTCCATGCTAATGTTACTGGCAGAACGTTTGTTCATAACTTTGAGAGAACCTCTGGGAAAACACACAACAAGAGTATGTTTTTCATTAACTCTGACCTCACTGACAGGAGGAGTGTTATTGACCCCTGCGTGGGTCTGAGGAATTCTGGGGTGAGAGAGAGGGCGAGAGAGAGAGAGAGAGAGAGAGAGAGAGAGAGGGCGAGATAGAGAGAGAGAGGGCGAGATAGAGAGAGAGAGAGAGGGCGAGAGAGAGAGAGAGAGAGAGAGAGAGAGAGAGAGAGAGAGAGAGAGCTGGGGTCATCAGTTTGAGTCTGTAAAACAGTGTTTCTGTGGGTGAGCGAGAGGGTCGAGAGAGAGAGAGAGAGAGAGAGAGAGGGGGGGGGGGCGAGAGAGAGAGAGAGAGAGGGCGAGATAGAGATAGAGAGAGGGCGAGATAGAGAGAGAGAGAGAGGGCGAGAGAGAGAGAGAGAGAGAGCTGGGGTCATCAGTTTGAGTCTGTAAAACAGTGTTTCTGTGGGCGAGCGAGAGGCAGTTTTGCACTGGGGGTGTGTGTGTTTTGGCTGCGTGTCTCGCTCTAGTCTCTCTGAGCTTCATTTCATCTGCTCAGTTTTTCTTTCGTTTTCTCTCGCTCTGTCTGTGCTGGGAACACTTCTCCCGAGTCGAGTCCTATCAGGACAGAGCGCACGAGATAACTGCTATCTCTGTGCTTTTAAGTTCATGTCTATTTCTGTCACATTAGGCTGAGAAGCTCCGCCCACACTGAGATCCCATTGATCAAACATGACCCGTAAGATATTTATAATGTCAAAAAAGATTCTATTTCATATAAATGCTGTCTTTTAGCCTTTTATTCATTAAAGAATCTTAAAAAAATAATTTTCAACGTTTTCCAGATAAATATAAAGCTGTTTTCAACACTGATAATAATCATAAATGTGTCTTGAGCATCAGATCCTCATATTACACTGATTCCTGAAGGATCATGTGACACTGAAGACTGGAGTAATGATGCTGGAAATTCAGCTTTGATCACAGGAATAAATTACACTTTACTATATATTCACATAGAAAACTGCTGATTTACATTAGAATAATATTTCACAATTTTTACTGTATTTTTGATCAAATAAATGCAGCTTTGGGTCAAATAAGAGACTTCGTTCAAAACTAGTGTATATTTAAATTTATTACTATATTTTATATATATATAAATGCTGTCTATATATATATATATATATATATATATCAGCATTTTTGCTTTCAATTCTGACAGAAATATTGATGCTAGTCAGCTGATATGACTAAAAATGATATCAAATAACACAGAAACTACATTAAAGCCTGGAAAGATTCAGTCGTGCGGATTATAAGCGGCTGCAAACATGGCCGGTCCTGCTCGACACGGGAAGCTTGTTGAGTCTTGTGTGGATAAAGCACAGTGCAGACCCGGGACACACCGAACCGACGCGAGGACTAGCGCTGAGGAAAGCCGGCTGTGTTGCCGCCATGATGGACAAATATCTACTTCTGCGGATACATTTATCATCATTCAGAAAGGGAAAGCGACACACCATACCATAAACAAAGCAGTGTGTGCTTACCGTTTTGAATATCAATCGTGCTAAACACTTTCTTTATTTCAGTCCGCTCATGCTAATATTGAAATATTCGCCAGGGAGCTCTCGGGTTAGAAGATGACGTGACGTACCGGGTTTAAAGGGGTGTTTGATTCTGATTTTACTTTTCTAACTGTAGTTAGTGTGTAATGTTGTGTTTGATCATAAACAACATCTGCAAAGTTACAGCGCTCAAAGTTCAGAGCAAAGGGAGATATTTGCTTTTTAAGAAATCGCTTTTTAAGGACTACAACAAACGGCTGGTAGGAACTACACGACATTCCTCCCGGTTAGTGACATCACCAACCCTAACATTTACATAACCCCGCCCCCGGAACACGGTTTATAGATTATCATGACAGAAAATGCTAATCAGTGACTAGAAGATAACTACACATAATCTACATAAATTCATCAACTAACCATTCAGAAATGTCCTGTTCTTCTACATGTTGTCAGTCCGGTTTGAATATAAAAGGCTAAACATTTTTGAAATTTTCAGTGTGTGTGTGTGTATGTGTGAGGTAATCGGAGCTGCTCGAAGAACAAGCTCTTGAAGCTCCGCCCCCTGTGCCGGGAGCAGCAGCTCATTTGCATTTAAAGGGACAGACACAAAAACTGTGTTTTTTTGCTCCCCCGCAAAAAATGACAACTTTAACATGCGATATTAAAATATCTGTGGGGTATTTTTGAGCTAAAACTTCACACACACACTCTGGGGACATCAGAGACTTATTTTACATCTTGTGAAAAGGGAATTACACCACCGCTTTAAGAGTTACGAGACTTTGATGAGGTCGTGAAGAGTGTCACGTACCTTCTGCTGGAGGATCCAGGCCATGGCTTCGCTGTAGTAACGGTTGGGTTCTTCACGGCTCACGGTTCGACGGACCGTCCTGTTGCTTCCCTTCTGTTGCTGAGAACCACTCAGAGCCAAGTTGAGATCTCGGATCTGGTCAGAAAACACATGCACACTGTTCACAGACACACACACACACACACAGAGAGAGAGAGAGAGAACATAAGGTTACAGTGGAAGTGAGCATTTATAAACAGAAAATGCATAGAGATTTACAGGTGAAACTGGAAAAATGAGAATATGGTGCAAAAGTTCATTTATTTCAGTAATTCAACTTAAAAGGTGAAACTAATATATTAGCAAAGTGAAATATTTCAAGCCTTTATTTGTTATTATTTTAATGATTATGGATTATATGTTAAAAAAACAAAAACATAAGACTGGTTTTGTGCTCCAGGGTCACAATTGGTGCCGATAGCAGGCAGAAATGACTTTTAAATTACTTTCTTTTACAGAAATGCCCATTCCTATCCGACTCTACATCACTTCCTGTCTTCTCCGTACTAAATATGATGGCAAAAAGGCAAAGCGAGTGTGATGCAAAACTCTGCAAGATGATGGGTGGCTGCGGAGGTGTTTTGAGCATAATACTCTGAGGTTAATGGGAAGTTTCTACACAACATGTAAACGCATGAGAGTGTGTGAGAGCCTGATGTGTGTCACCTTCGGCTCAGGCCCTCTGACTGCAGGTTCGGATCCAAGGAATACATTTTGAGCTGTTCGATGATCTCCACAGCGGACGACAGATAATTTTGAGCTTCCAAGAAAGCGTTGGCATCTCCACCCTGCAGCGCGCGCACACACACACACACACACACACAGACACACACACACACACACACACACACACACACACACACACACACACACACAGACACACACACACACAGACACACACACAGACACACACACAGACACACAGACACACACACACACACAGACACAGACACAGACACACACAGACACACACACACACACACACACAGACACAGACACAGACACAGACACAGACA
>NC_136891.1:1975343-1977843 GCF_949152265.1 Phoxinus phoxinus | reverse complement strand
GTGTGCGTGCGTGCGTGCGTGCGTGTGTGTTACTCACAGTCTGAAACATGAACGCAGTCCTCTCCAGGAAATCCTGACACTGGCTCTGCATCATCGAGATCTGCTGTTGCATTGACCTGGCAGGACTGGTGGAACTAAAAAACTAAAAAATCAGCTTTGCATCACAGGAATAAATTACATTTTAAAATGCATTCACATAGAAAACATTTATTTTAAATCATAATAATATTTCACTGTTTTTACTGCATCAAATAAATGCAGCCTTGGTAAACAGAGACTCAAAAAACATCATATTTATTGACCAATCCTGTATGTAAATGCAATTTTCAGTGTGTTTAAGCAAGAAAAATGGGCTTTATACTGTTCCCCCTGCACTATTTCTGGAGTAAACACTTCTCCAAAGACATCTGACAGATTCTGTGGCTCTTCTGTGATTTACTGCATTCCTGAGAAACCTCTCGGTCGAACCCGACGCAGAGACGCCCATTCATCAGAAATCTCTCCAGAGCTGAACACAAGACTGGTTTGCTTTCAATACTTTCTGACTTATATTTGTCCGGTAACTCCGGTTATATTATATTACAGGTTTTATGTTTCCAGCTGACATTGATGGTTAGTTATAGATATTTTATCTGATTATTAATCTAGATAAAGGCAGTTTAATGTTGTGCAAAGTTTTTAAAGCAAACACTTTTAATTTTAAAAAAATATGCATCAAATTTAAAAGTTAAAAAGCTGCTTTAAAATGTAAAACAAATACAAAATTATATATATATTTTTTTATGTTTATATAAAATATGACATTTTATTATTAAGAATATGTTTAAATATTTAATATAATACTATATATTTAAAAAGTATATTAATGTTATAATATATGTATATAAAAACATTTTAAAGCATATTTTTTAAAATAATTGTTTATTTATTATAATACAGCTTGTTTATATAAATCAAATATATAATTATTAAAATAAATTAAAATAAACCATATTAAAATATTAAAAATTTTATCTGGTGCATCATATATATTAAAATATATTAAATATACGTAATTTAATAATTATACATTAAAATATGACATTATACTATTAAAAATATATTTAAATATTTATTTTTATAATTTATTATAATATAGATAAAGCATTTTTAAAGCTTATTGTTGAAAATAAAATATATAAACATTAAAATAAAATTGTATTTTGTATTGTTTTATTTTATTTTATTAAATTTTAACTGGTGCATTATTTTACATTAATATCTTATATATATACATATATATATATATATATATATATATATATATAGATGACATATTATAATATTAAGAAAATATTATTATAAAAATAATATAAGTATATAAGTATATAAAAGTATATAAATATTTTATGTATGTCTATAAAAAGCATTTTAAAGCATATTTTTGAAAATTATTGTTTATTATTTATTATAATACAGTTTGTTTATATAAATAAAATATATAAATATTAAAATAAACCATATTCATTTTTTTATTTAATTTTATCTGGTGCATCATATATATATTAAAATATATTAAATATACATAATTTAAAATGTATATATTAAAACAACATTATATTTTTAAATATATATTTAAATATTTAAAATATTATATATTTAAAAGTTTTAATTAATGTAATTTATTATAATAATATTTATAAAGCATATTGTTAAATAAAAATTCTATAAACATTAAAATAAACCAAATTAAGATATTATTTTATTTGATTTAATTTTATCTGGTGCATTATTTTACATTAATATCTCGAGTAGGCGTTTAAAACAAGTGAAACAAAATGTAATATTTCAGTGCAAAAAATTAACTAATGAGATTAGGCCAGTAAATAAACAGAACACACGATCCGAGATGAGACTCATTTGAATGGAGAATAATATGCATATGAATGCACAACAGAGTCGTTACTCGTGTTTATGAGCAGTAGCAGCCAGATGACTCCTGAACTTCTCTGAGCGCTTGGATACGGTGGGCTTTTCCCGCAGGATCTGACAGATTTACTGAAGCTTTGAGTCTGAAAGTGACCTGTGAACTCACGCAGAAACAGAAACAAAGAGCCACACAGAACCAGCAGGGGTTGTGTTACCCAAGAGCACACACACCTGCCAGCACAGGCCTGCATTACACAACATATACAGCTTTATAACTCACTTTCTGGCAGTTATGACAGCCTTTGATGTGCATATTACTAACCTTTGAACCTCTGCTTTATGATAATAGTTTTACTTCCTTGACTGAGCACTGTTTCGGTTTGTTATAGGCCTACTTCTCTGTGCATTATTGTTTTTAAAACTAGTTTGAATGAATCTAAATGGATACCATTTTGTATAAATGTATTTTTTTCTTCGATATACTGAATACTCACATTTTGCGTGACAGTTGTTGTTGTTGTACACTGTAAAAAAAAAAGTTGCTGCTTTAATTTTTTTAAGTAGCTTACAATCAACATGGATGTTTTAAGTC
>NC_136891.1:1957843-1970343 GCF_949152265.1 Phoxinus phoxinus | reverse complement strand
GATTTTCCCAGAGCATCAGGAATATAAGTCTGTCCTTCACACACATTTACACACGCAAACGTGTTCTGTCTTTTCCCCGTGTCGCCTCGGGCGAGGGTGGAGATGATCCGAACGAAGCCTAAAGCCTCGTACACACTAACAGACTCTTACTTTAATTTTAATAGACACACACACACACACACACACACACACACACACACACCCACAGACAGACAGATAGAGACACACACACACACACTCTCACACACACACCCACAGACAGACAGACAGATAGACACACACACACACAGACACACATACACACACACACACACACACAGACAGACAGACAGACAGACAGACAGACAGACAGACAGACAGACAGACAGACAGACACACACACACACACACACACAGACACACACACACACACACATACACACACACACACACACAGACAGACAGACACACACACATACAGACACACACACACACACAGACACACACACACACACACACACACACACAGGCTGCAACTCTGCTGATCTTGGGTCCCATACAGAGAATTTCATAAAACATGTCCGGGTCATATTTCACATATTCATATTTGAATATATTCATATTTCAAACCCAAGAGAAAACAATTATATTTTGCATAAAGAAAATGGAGCCTATAAGGTTATTTTTAGCAGTGTGACTTCATTTTGACTGACAACTAAGAAGCTAAATCTCATTACTGCAATGCAATGCAAAAAATAAAGCATGAAATATGTATAGATTATGGTAATATTTGGTGCAAAATGCCTTTAAATTAAGCTAATGCAAAATATTGTACTGCAATTACATCTAGTATTTTTTTCATTCTAATGCTAAAATGCACAAAACAAAAAGAAATTGGGAATAAAACTTGCTTAATTAGGATTAAAATTAAATATTTTCTTCAAGCAAAGGACTTTCTTCATGATATTTTGAGGTGAAATATGAGCCAACCCTGTTTCTGTGAGCTTCAGCTGTTATTATAGCTGTTGGGCACGAGACTCGGGATAACATGATCTTTTAAACTCACAGCTGGAATCATCTCAAACATTATATGACTAACACATTACCCTACGAGGAGGAGGAGTTACACATCGCTTTACTGAGAAGAGTACAGTCATGATGAGTCTTGACAGGGTTATGATGACTCAGGACACAAGCACGCCATACTGTATAAGTTATGAACATTATTCTTCATTCAAACCCACATAGGCGTTTTTCTCAAAACATTTTGCAATGGAATTGTGTCACAACCAGATATGTGTTTAATAAGAGACTTGTTTCTCGTTCATCTTCGCTCAGGGAATGTTCGTTATGTGACAGATCACGCGGGCAGGGAAAAATGTTAGTGCGATCTGTCACAATAAAACAAAAACATTTCAACAATAATATAATTCAATAACTACGGAGCCTCTAAAGGGGTTTTGGTGGTGGTGGTATAAAAAAAAGAGAGATAATTATTATATTTCAATGCTTTTGCAATTTTGCACTCCGGTTTCTTGCAAAACCTATTGAATTGGCACGAGAAACTTAGTTATTATCAGCAATAGCACTATTCAATACAACAGAACAAAGATAAAAATGAAATAAACTGATTTTAGGCAGTATTCTGGTATGAAATACTACATAAATGTAATCCTATTAAAGCTAAAGAAGTTATTCAGTCAAGAGCAGAGTTTATTTGTTTTCTTTGGTTGTTTAATTAACATTAATTGCACAAGGAATACAGCTACTGTCACTTTAAGACCCAATGCATGGATCAGACACATTCTGATTTCGCCCAACTACTTACGTTCATTAAAACTTTTTATTTAAACTCAGTTAAGACCGTGCTTATGATGATACATTTTGACGTAATCTTAGTGTATTTATACTTATTTTACGTAATATTGGTGTATGTACGTAATATATTTACGTAATATTAGTGTTTGTTTACGCGCGAGAACACAGTTTGGTAATGGCGCGCAAAACCTTGAATCCTTGATTCTGATTGGTCAATAAGTGTTTTATTCACGATAAATGGCCGCTTCACCCAACGGTTCTATAATTTATCACTACACAACACCCCTAGCAACCACTCTTAGCAACGTAAACATAATGTTCTCATTGATATTGTTTGTTCATTGAAGCTTATTGTGAGAGATCGAGTAAGCGAGTGTACCTGCATTTATATAGCATTTTCCTTCAGGTCAGTCCTATATTCATAACAAAATATCCGTTTGAACGTCCGCTGCGGTATCTTGTCCCACAGTTAAGGCGTTTTCCGTGCCCAACACGTCAGTTGAGTCTTGCTTCTCCGTGTTCACAAGTGTGTCCTTTCAATATAAAAGTATTCTCTTCTCCACTGACTGACTCACTCATAAAGACAGTCTTTGCCCCCATCTAATGGAGAAATAATGTAACTTGCTGTTCACGGTCAGGGACTATTTTTTCAAGCGGAAGGAGGGCTTTTATTTTTTAGGATTTTACTTCATGAAAGTTGACTTAATACATTTATTTATTTTTTGCTTTAATATTATAACGTATTATTGGCTATAATGAAATAAGAACACAATCAAATTAGAAGCAAAAGCAAAAACAATACAACAAAGACAAATTTTTCAGGTACAGAAATTTAAGCAAATGTATTCTTTACTTTATACATTAAACATTAAGGAATGAATGAATCCTTATTAAAGTTTAAAAAGATTCAGTCAAGACATGCAGTGAGGGATTTTTTTCTTTATCCTTCATTGTTTGCAGCAGGAATATTATGCTGCTGTCACTTTAAGAGAGAATGGATGGATCTAATTAATAAACTGACACTGTTACACATGCGTTTCTCGACTGTTTACGTTCACTTAAGACATAACCGACTATATTTTCTATACTATCTATTTTTTGACATACTTTTGTGTGAATTTGTCTGCTTAAGCCACTAACGCCGATTTTTACTCGCATTTGGTGCTTGGTGAGTGTTAATTTTAGGCCGTGTGTGTAAGGTTATATAACTCGAAAAATTTGAATATGGTGCAAAAGTTTATTTATTTCAGTAATTCCACTTAAAAGGTGAAACTAATATATTATATAGACTCATTACATGCTAAGTGAGATATTTCAAGCCTTTATTTGTTATAATTGTGATGATTATGGCTTACAGCTTATGAAAACCTTTTCACAATATTATAATTTTTAATTTGGGGTTTTCATAATCTGTAAGCCATAATCATCACAATTATAACTAATAAAGGCTTGAAATATCTCACTTTGCATGTAATGACTCTATATAATATATTAGTTTCACATTTTAAGTGTAATTACTGAAATAAATGAACTTTTGCACCATATTCTAATTTTTCCAGTTTCACCTGTGTAATTAAAAAAACGTACACCTCCATGTACAGAGATACAGTTGTTTATAAACTCTCATTATCTATAATTTTTATAAAAGATTGGGCCATCAATGTTTTCTAAAACGCATGGAGATATCTGAAATATGTCTAGATTGGCGTATATTTGCTGTTTTAGTGTGATCTAACACGCAAATAAACACAATGGAATCTGGCTTGTTCAACAGCTTCCTACAATCACAGGCACACACCCTTACAATAGTTCACACCAAACAAATGAGCGAACACGTCACTTACTGAAAACACACACTCCACAATACAGGCTTCTCATGCTTTCTCAGATCTAAGTGTAATTCGTTTGCTTTGATCATTGATAATTACAACTAATCACTCATACAGAGTTCAAAAAACATTCAACAGGAACATTCTCATAATGTTTAGGAATGATAAAGTGGAATATTTCCTTAACATTCACCAAGAATAAAAAAAAAAAACAGTTTTACCGTTCTTGTGAGCAGAGCAGAAGTTTATTATTGTCTGTGGGGAATATCCTCTTGAACTGAGTTCATTGTGTCGAGGGATGAATGAGTGTGTGATTGGAGGAAACTCAGGATGTGCTTTTCCAGCAGGAAGTGAGTCGGAAAGACCCTCCATATGGGAAACGCTGTGTGTGTGTGTGTGTGTGTGTGCGTGTGTGTGTGTGTGTGTGTGTGTGTGTGCGTGTGTGTGTGTTTGGCTCCCAAAAGCCCAAAGTGATCCTGTTACGCTCCACCTGATACTCTTGTTAAACTCGCTTGTATCCCAGCATCATTATTAATGTGGTAAAAGCTTCTTTCTTCAACAATGAACTCTTTCAGTCATGTGGACTAGATAAACTCTCTCTTACAGTTTATTTAATTTGTCTAACAAAAGACATCTAATTCCAGCACATCTCCAATCACCTGTTCTTTTGTGGTGGAAATTACATTTAAAACATATTTGGAGTAAAAAAAAGTATTTAATTATTTTAGTATATTATTACCATTTGAATGCAAGTCAATTTACCTTGAACACCCCCCCCCCACACACACACACACACGTTGCATCATTCTAATCAGAACAGGTGTGTGTGTGTGTGTGTGAGTGAGTGTGTGAGTGAGTGAGTGAGGTGCTGGGAATGAAAATGGGTGTGTCTGTTGTTGGTGTGTGTGTGTGTGTGTGTGAGAGAGGGGCTGGGAGTGAAAACGTGTGTGTGTGTGTGTGTGTGTGTGTGTGTGTGTGTGTGTGTGTGTGTGTGTGTGTGTGTGTGTGTGTGTGTGTGTGTGTGTGTGTGTGTGTGTGTGTGTGACCTTGAGGGGGTAGAGATAAAAACAAATATTTTGACTTGCAACACACCCACACTGCGAGGCAAACTATGATAGACAGAAGGACAGTAAAAGTGAGGGAGAGAGAGAGAGAGAGAGAGAGAGAGAGAGAGAGAGAGAGAGAGAGAGAGAGAGAGAGAGATGGCACGTGTGTGAGAGCTGGATAAGCTCTGACTGTATGCTGTCGTCTCAGTGTGAAGAAACGCATCGCTCCTCTTCATCTTCATCATCGTCACTCTCTCGTTCCAACAGATTCTCGTGGCGACAACAGAGCGTAATAAACACTCCCTCCCCGAGCTCATGATGTCAGCTGCTGAACGCTCACGGTCATCAAATATACATGAGACGTTCTGTGGAAGGAAGAACAAAACACTAATAATGTTCATGTTTATGTTTGGGCTGATGAAGGTGTAGTTTAGTGAGACTAAAGCATTATATGCAGTAGTTTGGAGTAACATGTAAACAACATATGTGTGAATATACTGTACATAAGTTTATTACCAGCTATTTAATATGAAGTTAGACAAATAAATAAATAAATAAACTTTTGGATTTCAGAAATTTCTTGAATTATTAAAAATTAAGTTCTTCTGTTATCAAATACAAAAAAAGTATTTAATAATATGAAATAATGAATTTAAATGAATCAATAATTGATCGTCACTGACTATAAATACACTGAATGACCGTAAGTATGCCGACAGAAACCTCTTCTGTTATTCCAGTGGTTTCTATGAGGACATCTCACACCACACAACGACATTCTGCAGAACAATAATGTGCTTCAGACTTGCAACAATTTATTTTATAGAAATGACAGAAGTTGAACCACACTTGAACCTGTCGGATGAACTATTATTATGAAGAAAAAGGAAGAAATTGTGCTGATGTATCATCTCTTCCCCTCACAGTGTGTGTTCATACATTTCCTGGGAAATCATATCACTATGGAGAAGAAGATGAATATGATTATTATGTCTGTAACCGGACTGTTGTGCAATAACTCAAGAGACTGACCTTCATTTCCAAATGATCCGAAACTCACTTCTCAGTCAGTGGTCACGTGACACACTCAACCGGAAGCGCCGTGTAGATGTTACGCGCCATGTTGTTGTTGTTGTTGTTGTGTTTTTTTTAAACAAATAATGCCATCTGCTGGTCAGTAAATATTAACTCAGATTTGGATTATTCTCTTACAGACATGCGCCTCCAGGGGGAAGCAAACAGCAGCATTTTTTCTCTGTTCAACTTATTTGTCTGTCTGTAAATGCTCTGGGCTTTGACTTTATGTTGAGTATATTTGAATTGAATTGAATTAGTTTCTGAGCATTTGGATGGCTAGTTTTAGCTAATTACTGTTTTTCTGCTATGAGATATTTGCTATTTGCTCGTCCACCAGGGTGCGCATTATGCGTTAAAAAACCCAGTATTTTGCTGAGCCCTATTTGGATTTTGTTTTAATGTAGGCCTAATACAAATTCTACACTACGGGAAAAAAACAAACAGCCGTTGATATCTAAATAAAAGATATGTTGCAGCTGAATTTCTGTAAAATGGCAAACGACTACGATTGGTCCATTCTGACCAGCGTTGCGAAGAATAACATCTTAACAATATTTTAATAATTTACAACTAGATTAGTAAAGACAAGTTTGTGAACAAACTTTGATGTTGACTTGACAAAGTCTTGTCTGTAAGTTTAAAATAAGTTTGTAGATTTTACTATGTATGTTTTAACGTGTTGCTAGCATGATTAGCACATTGCTAGCATGAATTTACATGTTTTTACCATGATTTAAAACATTATTGCCATGTTTTAAAATGTTGCTAACATTATTTAGCATGTTGCTAGCATGATTGATCATAGTACTAACATGTTTTATCATGTTGCTAGCATGATTGGCACTCTGCTAGCACGATTTAACATGTTGTTAACACTAATTAACATGTTGCTTACATGATTTAACACACTGATAGCATGTTTTAGCACGTTGCTAGCATGAATTAACATGCTGCTAGCATGAATTTACATGTTTGCATGATTTAACACAACTTTAGCATGTTTTCGCATTTTGCTAACATGATTTAGAATGCTGCTAAAATTATGCTAGCATTATTTACCACATATTAACATGTTTTAACACAGTGCTTGAATGTTTTATCATGTTGTTAGCATGATTAACATGTTGTTAACACATTACTAGCATTATTTAACACATTGCTATAATGTTGCTAGCATTGGTTTAACACATTCCTAACATGTTTGATCATGTTAGCATAATTAACATTTTGCTAGCATGTTGATAGCATGACTACCACATTGCTAGCATGTTTTAACGGGTTGCTAACATGAGTTACCACAAAGCTAGCATGGATTAGCATATTGCTAGCATGTTTTAGCATAGGATATACATTAAGCTTAGCTAGTGGTACTCAATAAGTATTATTGTGCATAAGTTTTGACCCCCTCAATGAAAGTCTATGGGACTTTCTTAGTTTTGATCGTCCGTTTAACGAAATTCCTAAGTCGGATCAGTTCGAAAAGAAATAGCAACCCGAGTCAGAAACGTCTGAGCCGAGTTTGGTGGTTGTAGCTTGAAAGCTGAGATACTGTTTAAATTTTTTGTTTAGGTTATCATAGTTTAAAACGCTAATGATTATGTTTTATGGTGGTATTTCATATTTCAATAGACGATATAAGCCGATAGAAGCGCTCCCGCAGTGCACGAGTCCCCTGATGAAGCTCCAGTGACGTGTTGAGCTTGTCCTCGTCTGGGAGTGGAGGATAGAGGACAGCACACACATACACACACAGGAGAGAGGACAGCACACTCTTCCAGGAGAAGCTTTGAGACGCTCTTGGCCAGAGGAGTGTGTGGAGCTGCCAGGCCATATGCTGCAGGCCCCTGGACCAATCAAAGCTTGCACATATTTCCCTGCACTGCAAAACAAGTTGCTGCCTTAAATTTTTACGTACAATCAACTTGGATGTTTAAGTCACTTCAACTTAAATTACATTAAACTGACTTAAAATAAAAATTAGTTGATTCTTATTGATTATATAACATATTGATCATATTTCATGTCCATTTATTAAATTATTTATTTTGCAAGATAATATACAGTATAATGAACATTAAAATGCAATATTATATAACATAACTTAATATAATATGATGTACTGTTCCTTAATGCTCTGCGTTCTGTTCTCACATAATAAAACATTTTTAAAATCAATATTTAATGTCTATTAAATTACAATAATTATTTATTTGGCAAGATAATGTATATACATGATGCACATTATAATATAATATTATTAGGCTATATTATAATAATACTTCCTTTACATTGATTGCACTTTTTCTCTTGTAATCAGATATGATATGATATGATATGATATGATATGATATGATATGATATGATATGATATGATATGATATGATATGATATGATATGATATGATATGATATGATATGATATGATATGATATGATATGATATGATATGATATGATATGATATGATATGATATGATATGATATGATATGATATATGATATATGATATGATATATGATATGATATAATATGATGTACTGCTCCTTAATGCTCTACATTCTCTTCTCACATAATAAAAACATTAAATTAATGTTATATATATATATATTTCACGTCCATTAAATATAAATAATTATTTATTTGGCAAGATACTGTACAGAATATATAATGCACATTATTATATAATATGATATAATATAATATAATATGATATAATATAATATAATATAATATAATATAATATAATATAATATAATATAATATAATATAATATAATATAATATAATATAATATAATATAATATAATATAATATAATATAATAAAATATAATAATTCCTTAACATTGATTGCACTCTTTTCTCTTATAATAAAATAGTTTAAACTCAATTCAATATTTCAGGTCCATTTATAAATTTATTTAATTTGCAAGATAATGGTCAGTATAATGCACATTAAAATATAATATTATAAAACATAACTTAATATATTATAAAATGATGAACTTTTCCTAAATGCTCTGCATTCTGTTCTCACATAAAACAACGTTTCCATTAAACATGTCCATTGAACGGCAATAATTAATTATTTTGGAAGATAATGTACAGTAGCCTATTTATGATGCACATTATAATATAATTTTATATAATTTAATTAGGGCTGTCAAAAGATTAATCGTGATTAAATCGCATCCAAAATAAAAGTTTGTGTTTACATAATATATGTGTGTATACTGTGTATAATTATTTATATATATAAAAACACACACAATCATGTATATATTTAAGAAAAATTGAATTAAGATATTTAAGAATTAAATATTTATATATAAAATATTTATTATATATAATATAAATTATGTAAATGTATATACAGTATACATGCAATTATTCCTTAAATATATACATGAATGTGTGTGTATTTATACATAATAATTCTACACAGTATACACACATATATTATGTAAACACAAACTTTTATTTTGGATGCGATTAATCACGATTAATCTTTTGACAGCCCTAAATTTAATATAACTGTCACGGAACACACACAGGAGAGAGAGGATCCAAGTGCAGTATTTATTATTAAGGGGTAATCCGTACTCACAATCCAGTCCAGGCAGAGGTCAAAACCATGTAAGCAATCCACAGACACAAGACAGGGACAAGAAACGGGTAGTAACAGGAACGGAAGTGTGGGGACATTAAACAAGGACTCCGTGACAAACACTGAAACTGACAGGGTATATATACACAAGGGCTAATTAAGGTGACAAGAAACAGCTGAACATAATGAACACTAAGTGACAGACAGGATCATGGGAAATGTAGTGAGAATGTGGATGACACCGTGGGGAAGAGGACATCTAGTGGACACCAGGAATACACAAACCAGACACTGTGACAATAACATAATATAACATCATATAATATATTTTAATATAGTATAATATAACATAATATGATGCACTTTTCCTAAATACCAATTATTTAGAAAGATAATGTACAGTAGCATATGATGCACATTAATATAGCCTAATATAATATAATTAATATAATATAATATAATATAATATAATATAATATAATATAATATAATATAATATAATATAATATAATGCTTGAATACTGAACCGAAGAGTGATGTTTTGTGTAATTGTGTATTTGAAATAAACTGCGGATAAATGTGTAATCTCCTGCAGTGCTGAAGTTACGCGCGCAGTGATTGTTGAATCCGCTGAAGTGTTTTTGCCCTGAGCTCATGGGGGGGCAGATGCCACACAAAGGCTCTTTGTTACCCTCGACCAATCACACACACACATACACACACACACACTGGAGGACAGGACAGAAAGAGCTCGTACGTGTGCGCGCATGCCACGCGCGCGCCAATCGAAGAGCTCGGTGCGCGCGACGAGGGCGGATCTTGCATTTTGGATGCGGTGCGATGCACGCGGGCGTGCGACGCGTTATAACCAAGCCTTCACTAGCCTACATAGGGGTTATTTGTGAGCTAGTGCGCGAGCGTTGGGTGTGATCGGGCTCAGCATCATCATCATCATCATCATCATCCCTGATGTGAGTTCAGCGGGATTCAATGATGGATACACGGGCCACACCTGTGCATCAGCTGCGTAACCTGCGGACCTGTTGGAGACCACCGGGTCTCTACAGCCCGGCGATGGCGCTGTGACCACCGGGTTCGACAAAGACCTTATGGGGCCCCTTGCGCATCAACTGGATTATCAAAGCTCGGATTCAGACTGGGTTCTGTTCAGACTTCAGACTTCTCTCAGTGTGTGTGCGTGTGATTTTAAGACAAAGACCCTGAAACCGACGCGCGATGGATGCGGTTCGGCTGGACGGGCTCGACGCACCGGCGGAGAACGGGAATGTGTCGCAGTCCGAACCGCACAAGCGGCTCTCGCAGGTGGACACGGTGGTTCTGCCGTTCCTCGGGGGGTTCGGGAGGTATCAGAGGCGCCTGGTGGCTCTAACGTGGATCCCTGCGTTCCTCATCTCGTTCATCCAGTTCTCCGATCACTTTCTGCTCGGTCAACCGGACAGGAAGTGCGTGCGCGCGGGGAACGGGACGGGCTCGGAACGGGATTTATTCGTGGATCTGATCGGGAACGGCACTGAGAACGGCTTCGTTACGGCGTGTATGTGCTCGGAGTGGAGGTTTGAGCTGCGATCGGGACTGCAGCAGAATGTGGTCACTAAGGTAAGAGACTGATGATGGATGCCCTTGGAAAAAGGATTCCCTCCGGCTGATGGAAAGCTACCATTTAAAGGAATAGTTCACCTCATTTTTATTTATTTTTTTAATTCCGTCATCGGGTAAAATTCAAAATCTGTCGTGTTTACTCACCATGGTGTCCCCCCCATACTCCTATGACTTGCTTTCTTCATTGGGACACAAAAGACGATGTTTAACCGAACATCTTTTAAACAGTGTTTAAAATAACACTGTTCTCGTCTATACACTGGGAGTGAATGGGGACTGGAGCTGGAAATGCAGCAGATTGTCAGCAAATAACAGCTTGAATTTTTGGTCTCTCTGTCTTACAATGGAAGCACATTCCGCCATATAAGAGAAACATTATTTGGGAAATCATATTAAATGTCTTAATTATGACATTAAAAGACATAATTAGATAAAAAGGCAACATTTTGACATGCTGAGTCATAATTATGACATAAAAAGTCAAAAACTGTCAACTTTTTTTAATTATTATGACTTTTTATCTCAATATTTTTTTTAAATCTCCAATTAGGAGATAGAAAAAGTCTAAATTTTGATATTCTAAGTCATAATTATGAAATAAAAATTCAGAAACTGTCGACTTTTTATCATTATTATGAATTTTTATCTCAATATTTTTTTAGGAGATAAAAAGTCAACATTTTGACATGTTAAGTCATTATGACATTAAAAAGTTAAAAATGATCAACTTTTTGTCATTATTATTACTTTTTATCTCAATATTTTTTTAAATCTCTGATTAGGAGATAAAAAAAGTCTACATTTTTACATATTAAGTCATAATTATGACATAAAAATAAAAAAACTGTCTACTTTTTATCATTATTATGACTTTTTGTCTCCTAATTTAGAATTGTAGGACATCATTTCAATGTTTTGATCTCATAATTATAATCTACCAAAGCATAATTGGAGGAAATGGTAATGAGCTTCCCTAACTTTATGACTTTTATTGGCCATAACTTTGCAAATGAGGGAATCGATTTCCCAGATCTCATCTTGTGTTGTTCTGGAAGCACAAGCTAAACTGTAGCAGGACAACGATGGTAAACGATGGCAGACTTCACATTTTAGGGATGAACTATTCCTTTATTCCCATTCCACCACATATGAAAAATGTTGTTTGGTAAATCATATTAAATATCTGAACGATTATATAACGAGATTTTTTTTGTTGTTGACATATTATGACATAAGTCAAAAACGTTTTGTCATTATTATGACTTTTATCTCCTAATTTAGAGTTTAATGACATAAATTCAACGTTTTTTTTCTCATAATCATAAAGTTTTAATCGAGTTTTAAAATAAAGCATGATTGGAGGAAATGGGCTTCCCTAACTTTATGACATTATTTTTTATTTTATTTTTTAACAAATCTCAATTTGTGTTGTTCTGGAATGACAAACAAAACACTAACAGGACAGTAAACTGGTAAATGAAAAAAAAATGTGTGTGTGTGTGAACTATTCCTTTATTTCCTTTAACAGAGA
>NC_136891.1:1945343-1950343 GCF_949152265.1 Phoxinus phoxinus | reverse complement strand
GTGACGCCAAGATGGCGACGGCCGGCTCCGCCCACTTTGGGCTTCAAAAATACCCTTCAGAAACACTACGGGTGACGTCACAGACACTACTCCCATTGCTTTATACAGTCTATGATCAAAACACGTGCGAGGAAGATGCGATATCATATGCAAATGTGAAATAAAGCGATCATCAATATTAAACAGCATATAAATCAAAACTGCCTAATGTTACTGAATAAAATGTTGACCCAGGACGAGCTTAAGGACTGTGAAGCTTTGGGGGTGTTGATGGACTTGATCTACTCTGTGTTTAGATCAACATTGAATCTAGTCTTTGACAAAACGTGATTTTCTCTTAAAAAATGTGCTTTTTTTATGAAACTTACCCACATTCAAGTGTTGATAAAAAAAGAATGCATGAAGCTAGAATAAAAATGAGAGAGGGTGTGTTATTTCTTTTGATATATTGCACGTTCAGATATTCATACAACAAAATATTCTGGGGAAATTATTAAAAAACGCAACTTTAAAAAAAAAAAACGCTGGCAGGGAAAGAGTTAATACAAGCCAAAATGGAGTTGGTGCGTTGAGAACGGATGTAGAGCTGGGTGTCATCTGCATAGCAATGAAAGTTAAAGCCATGTTGACGGATTGCGTGACCTAAGAGAAGCATGCAAATGAAGAAGAGTAAAGGTCCGAGAACAGAGCCCTGTGGCACACCGTATGAGACGGGGGTTGTAGTGGACTTAGCCTGACGGATAGAAATGTAATGCTGATGGTCAGACAAGTAGGAAATATACCAGATCAGGACAGCTCCAGAAATACCAAGAGCCAGAGAGTCGAGAGATGAGAATGCTGTGAGGAATGGTGTCAGATGCAGCAGAGATGTCAAGGAGAATTAAAGTGCGGATGAAGCCCCGAGTCGATGGGCACAAGAAGATCATTTACAACCCAGAGAAGTGCTGTCTCAGTGCTGTGGAGAGCGCAGAAACCTGATTGGAAGCATTCATAAAGGTTGCGTGATGACAAATAGCTGTGAAGTTGAGCAGCGACCACTTTCTCAAGCAGCGTTGAGAGAAATGGAAGATGCAAATTTGGTCTATAATTGGCCATGTCAGGGTTTCTTTAAAACAGGGGTTAACAAAACCAGTCCCAGCATGCAATAGCCGTCATTTCACCGTCTAGGTTAACGATAGACCCGATAAACTCTGGCTATGAGGAACACACTTCTAGTCTAAATAACCTTGAATTTGGTTTCATGTCGTTTTTGCCAAAATAACTTGCGAGATGTATGATATTCCATCATGTATGCAAAATATAAAAAAGTTTGGTTTTATTTCTTCACTCATTTCATTTCTTTATCATCTAATTGATGACTAGTCTATTTTATGGTTTAGACCTCGATGAAGTTTTCACTGACAGCCCAGATTTTGCCTTGTTTTAGCCTAGACGTCGTTAGATGTCTTTTAAACGCAAAATTGCTTGGTGTGGTGTTACGCAGTTGGGAGTGAAATTACAGAAGCACACTTTTTAAGTAAGGCAGTGGAGGCCGGGTCAAGATGACGGGAGACGAGTTTGATGGCTTGATAAGCTGTGAGATATAGGCTGAGGTGGGAGGGGGAAAGTTAGTGAAGGTCCAGTGAGAGGACAAAAGCCCTATTAGGACGGGACTATTTTAACATGGAGAGGTGAGGTAAAGTGATTATCACCAGAGCTTCTCACATCGTTCAGATCTGCATCTCAGTGATCATTATTTACAATGTCAGTAAAGATTACAGCGACTTTTACCTTCTGGAAAAAGTAAAAAAATTTTTTTTTTTACAAATTACTGGTATTTGTCCTATCCAGCCGCGACACGCGACGACTCTATTTTAGAAACGGTTTCTATTTTTCTGCGCCGTCGCGCTGGAACAACAAACACAAAGTGTGGCACTGATAATCTCAGGCACTGTTTATGTGCTTTATTTAATGTTAAAAGCGTGTCATGTGACTTTGAATATCATTTAGTGCTCCAGCTTTGAGCTGTAAAAGCAACACTGGATAATTCACCTCAGATCTTGAAACTAAACAAAATGGAAACAAGAACGTTCAAACTGTGAACAAACAAGTGTATTCTTTGACAAAGATTGTTTTAGTAACTCAGTAGCCTATGTATTTTTAATCATGTTTAAATGGTGTAATATTTGTGAATTTGATTATGTACTACTTATTCATTTTCTTGCGAGTGCCGTCAAGATTACTCTCTGGTGCCGTGCACTCGCCGCGAGACTCCGCCCACACGCTGTTCTGATTGGCTATGCACTCGCCGCGAGACTCTGCCCACACACTGTTCTGATTGGCTGTGCACTCGCCGCGAGACTCTGCCCACACACTGTTCTGATTGGCTGTGCACTCGCCGCGAGACTCTGCCCACACACTGTTCTGATTGGCTGTGCACTCGCCGCGAGACTCCGCCCACACGCAGTTCTGATTGGCTGTGCACTCGCCCCGAGACTCCGCCCCCACACACTGTTCTGATTGGCTGTGCATTCGCCACGAGACTCCGCCCACACACTGTTCTGATTGGCTGTGCACTCGCCCCGAGAGACTCCGCCCACACACTGTTCTGATTGGCTGTGCACTCGCCCTGAGACTCCGCCCACACACTGTTCTGATTAAATGTTGAGCGAGCAATCTCATTGGCTTCCGGAAACAGCAGAGCCAATCAGCTTGTGTCATGTGGTAATGATGTGATTGCTTGCAGATTGCATGTACATATTTTTTTGGTATATTTATATTTTTAATGAAAAATATTACATTAAATACTACAATTAATTATACATTAAGAATACGAATAGCAAAAACAAACAAAGAACTTAAATATCTGACATGTATGAGGCCTTAAAGTAGTCTTTATTTTCTTTATGCAAAATATCATTTCATGCATATTCTTTTGATTCGGGGGTGAAGAAGTCGCTGTAAGCCCACAGGTTCTCCTGCAAGCACAGTTTAATTTATGTGATCGGTTTAATTCTCTGTGTGCTTTAGAAAGCGGTTTTCTGATGAGCAGACATTAAGTGATGCTGATTAAGTAGCTTTTAGTGTGTGTGTGTGTGTGTGTGTGTGTGTGTGTGTATATGTGTGTGTGTGTGTGTGTGTGTGTACCTCTGAGTTCATTAATTTACTTTAATGGAGCCACTTTCTGCTTCGCTCAGACTCCGATGACATTTGCAGTCGGATGCTTTACAGCGCACAATTTTCTCAAAAGCTTTTTGTTTATAATGGATATCATAATGATTTACAAAGGGAGCTATAACGTTAATAAGATTTTCCCTTTCATAAAATATTTTTTATGGCGTTTGGCCTCAAATCAGGTGAACTATTAAATGCATCTTCTGCAACAAAGAATAACCAGCATATCTTCTGTTATTAATATCCACTCATGACGACACATTGATCTGTTGGGAGTGTATTTGGACAACTGAAGAGCAAAATTAATGAGTTACACACACATATACACACACATGTTGTAGTATAACGTTACACTGTGGTCACTTCTCGACACTTACAAAGGCTGCATTTCATTTGATCAGAAATACAGTAAAAATTACAGTAAGAAAGCAGTTGTGGGACACCATTGACTTCTATAGTATGAAAAAAAAAAATACTGTAGAAGTCAATGGGGTCCAACAACTGTTTGGTTACAGTTTTTTATATATATATATATATTTATTCCTTTGTGTTCAATAGAAGACATTTATACAGGTTTGGAACAACTTGAGGGTGAGTAAATTATGACAGAATTTAAATTTTTCGTAATTTATTGTCTTTGAACTATAGTTGTAAAATGTACTGAAGCATTTATATAGTAAACAAAAATATACTTTAATGTCATTTCTATTGAACCTTACGTGACCCTGTATCCCAAACCCAGTCTGGAGTCGCACGGGTATATCTGTGGCAATAGCAACTATACACTGTATGGGTCAAAATTATCCATTTTTCTTTTATTCCAAAATCATGAGGATATTAAGATCATGTTCCATGAAGATATTTAGTAAATGTCCTACCGTAAATATATAAAACATGTATTTTTGTGAGTGAATGCAGCACAATCGTGAACATAAATGCACAACTTTAAAGGAGATTTTCTCAATGTTTACATTTTTTTGCTCCTCAGATTCCAGATTTTCAATAGTTGTGTCTCGACCAAATATTGTCCTATCCTGACAAACCACACATCAATGGAGAGATTATTTATCCAGCTTTCAGATGATATATAAATCTCAATTTAAAGAATTTGACCCATGTGACTGGTTTTGTGGTTCAGGGTCACATTTGTGTTTTACACATTTGTAATGATAAAGATACAATTGACCCAAAAAAATAAAATAAAAAATAATCTAATATAGAATGGATCTCCTGTTTTTTAAAAAGTCGGCTTGAAACAAAAGTTGTTCTCGTCTTTTCTCCCCTATTGTGTCGTATATCGAGTGAAACGGCGTCTGGAACAAGAACAAATGTGGGCGGGGCTTGATTTTGTTCTTCAGGAATTGATTGGATGGTTGTGGTTTGCTATTGGCTGATCTCATGTGAGTGACATGTTATAGCCCCGCCCACATCATCAGAGAAGAGAAGAGAGGATATTCTGATTCAAAATTACGAGGAACATGAATTTAACACAAATAATTTTGTGCATAAAAAAACGAGAATTGTGCGTTTATGAATTCATGACTCGAAGTGTCCCGTTTTGATTCTGTGGCGATCTCTCCGTCTCTCAGGGATTGAGTTGTGTTTGCCCAAATGGCGTTTCTCCATGACCATGATCGCCAGCCTGATCATCGTGGGCGGGCAGATGCTGATGCCCGGTCTGGCGGCGCTGTGCCGTGATTGGCAGATCCTTCAGATTGTAATCATCGCCCCATTTGTGCTCATGCTGCCGTATGTCTGGTAAGAGTCTCAGAAGCACTCGTTCGGTTCTCCTGCCAGTGCATGCCACACAAAACACTCAACTATTATTTAATTAAAAAAATAAATAA